>NC_079407.1:27785507-27808007 GCF_029220125.1 Pseudoliparis swirei
ATTTTATATATACTATTTTATTTTATATATACACTACCGTTCAAAAGTTTGGGGTCACTTAGAAATGTCCTTATTTTTCAAAGAAAAGCATTGTTTTTTTCAATGAAGATAACATTTAATCAATCAGAAATACCCTCTCTACATTGTTAATGTGGTAAATGACTATTCTAGGTGGAAACGTCTGGTTTCTAATGAAATATCTCCAGAGGTGTATAGAGGCCCATTTCCATCAACGATCACTCCAGTGTTCTAATGGTACATTGTGTTTGCTAATCACCTTAGAAGACTAATGGATGATTAGAAAACCCTTATTCAAAAGTTTACGGTCACGTAACAATGTCCTTATTTTTCAAAGCACTTTTTTCCATTAAGAATTTAATGTCATGCACTGTAAAACCTCGATGAGAAACACCTCGGTGTGAACTTCAGCGTACAATTAACCTGATCAAAAGTTATTAATTATACTTTATTGTTACTGAATATAATTAATGAATCATTCTGATAACAAATAAGAACAATGCAGTTACCAGTTTAATCATAACTTAATGTCCAACACTACACTGAGAAACACCTACGGTGGAAAAGAGAAGAAAAAGGTTGTCTGTCTATTAGGATTTCATAAAAAACACAATAAAAACTTATATTGCATATACATGCCACTTTTTAAAGTATTTACTGCCTGTGAATATGTCTGTAACCTACAGTAGAGTCTACTACCAATACATGTGCAATGTCTTACAGGCTGCTGCCCCCTGGTGGCCGTTGTGGTAATGTTGGTAACCATAAATATTCATATTTTTAAAAAGGCCAAACCCTGTGTGTAAATGCATGAGTGTGTGTGTGTGTGCACATACCTTGAGCTCCAAGGCCTTTTCCACGATGGTGTTGGCCACAGCGAGGAGGTCACCGAAGGTCAGCCTCTCTAAGGTCGTCCCTCTTGGAAGGCCGAGCAACCGGAACATGTCCAGCCAGTGGTCCTGGGACAGGTGCTCGCCGCGCACGTACTTCAGCACCGGGACCATGTTCTACACGTGCAGGTGGACATGAAGTCTGAAGTGAGACCTACATTCATGTCAAGTCCTGTGTCAAAGGTCACAGCTCAACCCCCAACAGGCATCTCTCTTTTTGTTTGGTAGAGTTACAGAATGTATTCAGCTGCTTCTCCTCTACACATTTAAGTCCCCAGAGAATAAAACCTTCTGATGTGATGACTATGGAGCTTTTCTTCTAGTCACACACACACAAGTCCATCCAGGGCAAAATTGTATATATATATATATACACACACAATTTTATATATATATATTTAAAAATAAATAAAATTATATATATTTTTTGTATATATTTTAAAATTATATGTATAAAAATTATATATATATATAAAATATATATAAAATTGTATTGTATATACATGTTAATAAAAAAAAGAAATTATTTATAAAGAAAATGTTATATCTATTTAAGAATATATATATATTTTTAAAATTATATATATATATATAATTGTATTCATTATAAAAAAATAAAATTATATATATCATTTTTAAAAAATACATCATTTTAAAAAAATATATTAAAATATATATAATTATACACCTTGTATTTGTCCACTTCGCCCTGCAGCTTGACGGACATGGCGGTCGGCTGCTCCAGCTTCCTCAGGCGGTCATGCCACGCAAACAGGAACTCCTCAAACGCATACGTCTTGCTCCTGGAACACAACCAGGCCCGTTAGAGATGATCGAGGTCCACACAGCAGGTCTCAACCCGACCCCCCTACGCCCACCTGAAGGTGATCCAGTCCTCCTGGGCCTTCTCCGTGAAGCCTTGCTGCCACTCCTCATACAGACCCCACATCTGGCTGGAGGCCTCCATGTCAATTCTGGTCTTCTCTGCCAGAGAGAAGTCTGGAGAACCAAGGTCGAAGTAGGTACAGTCCTCCCTGAGGAGATAGGAGAGGAGGTGAGGTGATATGAGAGGAGAGGGCATGAGAGGAGATGAGGAGGGGAGAGGAGAGGAGAGATGTGAGGAGATATGTGAGGTGAGAGGAGAGGAGATGTGAGAAGAGATGTGAGAGGAGAGATGTGAGAGGAGAGAGGAGATATGTGAGGTGAGATGAGAGGAGAGGAGATGTGAGAAGAGATGTGAGGAGATGTGAGAGGAGAGTAGAGGAGAGAGGAGAGAGGAGAGATGTGAGAAGAGATGTGAGGAGATGTGAGAGGAGAGAGGAGAGAGGAGAGATGTGAGAGGAGAGGAGATGTGAGAAGAGATGTGAGAGGAGAGAGGAGAGATGTGAGAGGAGAGGAGATGTGAGAAGAGATGTGAGAGGAGAGATGTGAGAGGAGAGGAGATGTGAGAAGAGATGTGAGAGGAGAGAGGAGAGATGTGAGAGGAGAGGAGATGTGAGAAGAGATGTGAGAGGAGAGAGGAGAGGAGATAGTAGAAGACGGTCTCCTCTGGGCATCAGGAGGCCATGAAGAACATCTTAGATTTAGATCAGTAATGAACTTCAAATAGAAAAACATACATCTCTAGATAACAGAAGTAAAACCACTAAAGACACTGATCTCCTGTTGAGTAACTTGGAGATCAGCCAATCAGACTTGACTTCTGCCCTCTTATCTCCTCTCCTCTCATCTCCTTTCCTCTCATATCTCCTCTCCTATCTCCTCTCCTATCTCCTCTCCCACATCTCCTCTCCTCTCATGCCCTCTTCTCTCACCTCTCAAATCTCCTCTCCCCTCCTCTCATATCTTCTCTCACATCTCCTCTCCCATCTCCTCTCCCATCTCCTCTCCTCTCTCCTCTCTCCTCTCACCTCACATATCTCCTCATTCCCTCTCCTCTCATCTCCTCACCTCTCATATCTCCTCTCCCCTCCCACATCTCCTCTCCTCTCATGCCCTCTTCTCTCTTCTCATCTTCTCTCACCTCTCAAATCTCCTCTCCCCTCCTCTCATATCTTCTCTCACATCTCCTCTCCTCTCTCCTCTCATCTCACCTCACATATCTCCTCACCTCTCATATCTCCTCTCCCCTCCCACATCTCCTCTCCTCTCATGCCCTCTTCTCATCTTCTCTCACCTCTCATATCTCCTCTCCCCTCCTCTCATATCTTCTCTCACATCTCCTCTCCCATCTCCTCTCATATCTCCTCATTCCCTCTCCTCTCACATCTCCTCTCCTCTCATCTTCTCTCACCTCACATATCTGCTTTCCCCTCTCTCATCTCATCTCATGCCCTCTCCTCTCTCCTCACAATTCCTTTAAACTTGTAATTTAAATGTGGCCCTTTGATCCCCTCAGATTGAATAAAGTGTCTAAGGACCCCCGATGTAAAGGAGAGAACAGAGCGTGGCCCCCGGTGACTCACAGCAGCTGCCTGCGCTCCAGCTCCAGCTCCTGGAACTCCAGCTGCTGGCCCCTGAGGGTCTGCAGGCAGGCCAGCAGGGCGGCCGGGTCGCCGGCCTCCAGCGCCTGGTCTTTGGGCTTCAGCTGGTCCCAGCGGGCCTTGAAGCGCTCCAGGTCTCCTCTGTAGGCGTCGATACGGCCGGCGGCGTTACCGCGCATCACCTCCACCTGGGGGAGGAGCAAGGAGAGAGGGAGTGAGGGGAGGAAGGAGAGAGGGAGTGAGGGGAGCGAGAGCAGAGGCAGGAAGGACGGGTGGAAGGAGACGAGGAGATATACGTGTCAAAAATCTGCAGGAACATGTGCAGTGAGAACGTGTGTGAGTGTGTGTGTGTGTGTTTGTGTACGTGTGTGTGCGTGTGTGTGTGTGAGAGTCACCTGGTCTTTGATCATCAGCTGGTGGCTCTCCATGACGAGCTCCAGCTTGTCCCACTTGCCCCTCAGCGAGGACAGAGAGTCCAGACCTCCTCCAGCCACGGCCCTCAGCAGGCGGTTCTTCTCCTCCGCACACTGGAACTGAGGGAGGATCTACACACACACACACACACTATATTATGTATGCGAGTGTGTGTGTGTGTGTGTGTGTATATATATATATGTACACACACTTTATTCTTTAATTTCTTTAACACATAGCAAAAGGATTTGAAAATCCTGAGAAATTGGCAGCATGAACTATTGGCACTATTCCATTGTTTAACTATTCCATTGATTTACTATTCCATTGATTTACTATTCCATTGTTTAACTATTCCATTGTTTAACTATTCCATTGATTTACTATTCCATTGTTTAACTATTCCATTGATTTACTATTCCATTGTTTAACTATTCCATTGATTTACTATTCTATTGTTTAACTATTCTATTGTTTAACTTCTCTATTGTTTAACTATTCCATTGTTTAACTTCTCTATTGTTTGACTACTCTATTGTTTAACTACTCTATTGTTTAACTACTCTATTGTTTAACTTCTTTATTGTTTAACTTCTCTATTGTTTAACTTCTCTATTGTTTAACTTCTCTATTGTTTAACTTCTCTATTGTTTAACTTCTCTATTGTTTAACTTCTCTATTGTTTAACTACTCTATTGTTTAACTACTCTATTGTTTAACTATTCCATTGTTTAACTTCTCTATTGTTTAACTTCTCTATTGTTTAACTACTCTATTGTTTAACTACTCTATTGTTTAACTACTCTATTGTTTAACTTCTCTATTGTTTAACTTCTCTATTGTTTAACTTCTCTATTGTTTAACTTCTCTATTGTTTAACTATTCTATTGTTTAACTATTCTATTGTCTTCCTGTTTCCTCGTCGTGTTTAGACGTGTGTTGGTCTTACTTCTGGTTTGCGGGTTATTATTTGTCGGTATTTGCCGCCGGCAGCAGCGATCTCCTCCATGCTCTCCGGCCGAGTGGACAAGGCCTCCGTCGAGTCCGACACAAAGGCCTCTATGGCCTGAGTGTGGCCTAACAGTGAGGAGGGAGGAAAGGAAACAGAAGGAAACAGGACGTGAGACCAAAGGACATGGAATTGGACCAAAACAATGAAAAACTAAAGGGAAACAAAAGAGCTCAGATAAAGACGTGAAAAAGGGAAATATTTAGTAAATGAGTGAAAACAAAGACGATTGCATCATCTGTGTTTACCATATATGGACTTCCTGAGTGACGAGAGCAGAATGTCAAACAGCCTCTGGATGAGGTCGTCGATGGCGGCTTTCACCGGCTCACAGTTGACCGTGATGCAGTCCACCTTCTCATGGCTGAGGGAAGAGGAACACACACACAGGTGACTCTATTGTTATGGTGTGTATTTATGTATTTGTGAAGACAATTAACATGAAGTGAACCAAAGAAGGAAACTTAATCCCAGCTACAGTTAGGACTAAAGAAGAAAAATGTCTGTCTGTTTTTCTGTTAAGAAGTTTTAACTTATTTATGTGTGTATATATATTTTAAAAATATATATATATATTTCTTTTTTAAATATATATATATATATATGTAAATATATATTTTTATACATATTTCTTTTTCGATATCTATATTAAATAAATGGATATATATTTGTATATATATTTAAATGTATATAAATAGATATTGGTATACATATTTCTTTTTAGATGTATATATTTTTATATATATATATAAATATATATATACACACATATATTTTGTTATATATATTTTTATATACATTTTTTTTAATATGGCGATATATACCTGGGTAGACGTTCGGACTCCTTCCCTCTGGCCTTCAGGGCCTTGAAGTTTCTCTCCCAGTCTTGCACACAGTTCAGATTCTTCTCCACTAAATTCTCCAAATCAACCTGACCCAGCACCACCCATTCCTGCAACACACACCCACACACCCACACACACGCACGCACACAAACAAACAAACACACAGAGAAATAATTGCACTGGTTAGGTGCAGTGCAAAAAACAGAACTCTGAGCTAATTAAAATGATAAAAAGAGATGCCCGGTGTTGGCTGAGGGCTTTTTAGACGTGCATGGCGTCACACAGAAGGGTGCTCACTGTGAACAGGTAATATACATAAATAAATAAATATATATATATAAATTGAGGTAGACTTCTCTTAAGAATATATAATTGTTTCCTTCTACAGGACAGTGGCTTCACATCAGTCAGTTTCTCGTGCGGCACCTTGAACTTGCGCTGCACGGCCTGCAGGCGGCTGAAGAGGTCCTCGGCTTTGCTGAATATGGTGAGGAACCCGGACGCATTCCTGTCAATCATGACGCCGAAGATAAGCTCCTCCCCCTGGGCGCTGACTCCCTTGAACTGGTTCGGGATGGAGATGAACCGCTTCATCTCCCGGAAGTAGCGCGCTCGCACTTCCTCGAAGGGAGGACGGAACTGCAGGCGGCCTTGCCTAAAATCACAAAAAGAGAAAGGTTTAAAAAATATATTTATTATAACGTCGTGAAAGAGAAATGAAAGAGTCGAATGTGACCAAGTGTGAGAGTTAAGAGGTTGGGGCGGAGTCAATGCTCGTGGGTCAGGATGAGGGGAGAACCCCAAATGTGGCAGAGAGGAAGGTGAGAACACACACCCAACAAAAGAGGGATGGGATGATAAAGGACTGACTTGAAGGTGAGGTCGACGTGTATTTCAGGAAGGTTCTTGTTCAGAGCCTCGAGTCCAGACTGGTACTGGTGCTCCAGAGCCTTGTAGAGCTGGTGGTTCCAGTGCTGCCGCCACGCCCGCATGTCATCACACCGGAAGCCCTACACACACACACACACACACAAACATAGACACACATAGACACACATACATACAGGGTTCACACACATGTTGACAAATGGGTTTCCAGGACTTTTCTGACTCTTCCAGGACTTTTTCACAACTTTTCAACAACATTTTTAAGACTTTTCCAGGACTTTTTTTTAATGACTTTTCCACGAATTTTCTATAATTTTTTCACGACTCTTCTACGACATTTGTACAACTTTTCTATGAATTTTCTACGACTTTTCCGCAACTTTTCTATGACTTTTCCACGACTTCCAGGACTTTTCCACGACTCTTCTACGACATTTTTACGACTTTTCTATGACTTTTCTACGACATTTTTACGACTTCCAGGACTTTTCCACAACTTTTTTACGACTTTTCCACGACTTTTCTATGACTTTTCCACGACTCTTCTACGACATTTGTACGACTTTTCCACGACTTTTCTACGACATTTTTACGACTTCCAGGACTTTTCTACGACTTTTCCACAACTTTTCTACGACTTTTCTATGACTCTTCCACGACAATAAAACACATTTCCATGTCCACACATTTTTTGAATGAGAGACAATAGTTTAGATTAAGAGAATAAACATTTGACTTTTCAGTTAAGGGGCGTTCACTTGCATGAGAGCGTACGCCGGCTTATATAATGAGCATCTTTCTTTTTAAAAGCATATTAATTATTTAAAACTCAGCGTAAATGAACATGTGAATATAACACATTTCCATGACTTTTCCAAAACTTTGGGGATTTGAATTTAATTCCAGGACTTTTCCAGGTTTTCCATGACGGTACGAACCCTGTCTATTTACTCTGACAATCACAGGAAGCACAGAGCTCCCTGAGGAGCTTCTACAGGTGCTTATCGCTATGAATACACATAAACATTCATTCAGTAAAGCCACCTGCGCCTCCAGAGTGGCGAAGCCCGTACGGAGGTCCTGGAGGCCGTCCTTCCACCGCTGCTGATGCCTCAGAAGGTCCACGTTCATCAGCGTCACCACCTGAGAGACAGAGGTCAAACAAAGACGTCTCAGATTAGGATTACAAAAGACTTAATGTGTGTTTGTATTCAATCGTCTAGTAAAACAACACAAAGCTAGCCGCGCGTCACGACCTTGGCGATGAAGTCGGTGTGCCACTTGCGTAACTTCCTGTTCTCGGTGGAGAGCTTCTCGGCGGCCGACTGCAGCTTGGAGATGTAGACCTCCAGCTCCCGAGGGTTGTCCCAGGTGATCTGCATCTTCCCGCCAGTTTCCTGGGACTGGGACCGAGGGTTCTTCAAAAGAACAAGCGTAAAAACATCTCCAGACATGAACCTCGGGTACATTTTTACGACTTTTCCACAACTTTTCTACGACATTTTTACGACTTTTCTACAACTTTATGACTTTTCTATGACTTTTCCACGACATGTTTACGACTTTTCCACAACTTTTCCATGACTATGTTTTACGACATTTTTATGACTTTCCCACGACTTTTCTACGACAGTTTTATGACTTTTCCACGACATCTTTACGACTTTTCCACAACTTTTCCATGACTATGTTTTACGACTTTTCTACGACTTTTTTACAACATTTTTACGACTTTTCCACGACTTTTCTACAACTTTTCCACGACTTAATGACTTTTTTATTACTTTTCCAGGACTATAAAACAAATTGATTTTACTTTTACTTCACACGTTAGACTTTTGTTATATGAAGTAATTATTGCAACATTAAATATCATGTGTGCTGCACCTTGATGACCTGTTCGAAGGCCAGGGCGAGACTGAGCATCATGGGTCTCTGAGAGGGAATCATCTGCTGGTCAATGGTGTTGTAGAAGTGGGCCACCTATGACGCAAAAACGCTTAACGTGAGCTGAAGGCAGAAATAACGAGACGGAGACAAAGACACAAATGAGGAAGTTAAGGTGTGTGCTCGTCTCCTCCCCGTCACCTGCTTCAGGACGATGGCTTGTCTGTAGAACTTGTCGGCCGTGTTAGAAGCCTGCTGGATCTTGGCCGGGATGGAAAAGCCCAGAGCGGAGAGCTGCCGGACCTCCCGGAGCAGCACGACCAGCCGGTCCGAGTACTGGATCTTCAGCCGGCCGTCCGCGTGGTCCAGGTCCATCACGCGGTTACTCGCCTGGAGGCTAACACACGAGGGAGAGCAGGAGAGATCAGACATCCAGATTCTTTTAGGGGGTCATTTCCCCACTGACTGAAACCCAGGAGCATTCAAAAATAAATTGGGAAACTTTTTGAAACTTGTGAAATAACATTTAACCTTTTGTTAAAAAATAATAAATATACTTATTTAGGCTTACAGGATATGAGCAATTGTCATATAACAATGGCCATAATAAAGACTATTAGGCAATAATAAGACTATTAGGCAATAATAAGACTATTAGACAATAATAAGACTATTAGACAATAATAAGACAATTCAAAGTGTTTATTCAATTGTTTTTCTTATTTCCTTGTGGTTATTTATTTTTATTACATTTTTTAAACAACTATTAACAATTATAAATTATTTCTTGTTTTTTCTAAGTACAGATAGCACGCACAACAAAGAACAAAACGCTATTAAATTATCTAAATTATTAGAGAAAATGATGTAGCAGCACTATAATAAACTATATTAAAAAATGAAGTGCAGAAAAAGATCTCCAGATATGAACCTCGGGTAGATTTTATCGTTGAATGAATCTGACTTTAAACATTTACACTCTTTTAAAAATGAGAATGATTTTGTTGAGGAAGTGTAAATGTGTTGCGGCCGTATAAACCCATAAACCACATCGCTGATGTCACAGACCTGATCCCCGACTTGGGGTCAGCCAGTCCAGACAGGAGGTCTCTGGACCAGTCCTCAAACTGCTCCTGCTCGTAGGCCCTCAGGACCTCCAGCAGCTCCTCACAGACATGCAGGAACCCCTGGAAGCCCGAGAGGTCGGGAAGCAGAGCGGAGGCTATGCGGACAGAGTCCTCGATCTGAGGTCAGAACGCAGAGCAGGGGACAGAGAGAGAGAGAGAGAGAGAGAGAGAGAGAGAGAGAGAGGGAGAGAGGGAGAGGAGGGAAGATCAGTAAACAGCCGTCATTGTTACGTAATCACCCACGTCTCGTTATCGCTCTCCAACAGAGGTTCTCAACCTTTTGCCAGTAATGTTCCCCTAGATGAGAGGACTTCAGGTACCCCAAAGAGGGCCTTCACATACCGCCTAAAGGGCCTTCAGGTACCCCCTAGAGAACCGTCACATACCGCATAGAGGACCTTCAGGTACCCCCTAGAGGACCTTCACGTACCCCCTAGAGGGCCTTCAGGTACCCCCTACAGAGCCTTCAGGTACCGCTAGAGGACCGCCACGTACCCCCATTTGAGAACCACTGCTCTAACACATGGAGACCACTGGAGGGCCAGGGGGCCCCTCCTGTTCGGGGGTCCCGTGTGAGACCCACTCGGTCACCTTGTGTATGAGCTGCTGGACCCAGACGATGTTGTTGACCACCTCGGGGAGGTTGCGGCCCACCAGGGGGCCACACTTGTCTCCGGGGCCTCCGTGGCATCGACTCTCAAAGTCCGTCTTCAGGCCTGAGGAAACGAAGAAGACGAACGACTTCATCACACACATCATTTAATGTTCAGCTGAGGAATGTATTGTCATCTTCAGGGCAGCATGACCAATATGTACTCTGACCACCAGGGGGACGTCTCACTGCTTCATTTAAACATTCAGAAAACCACCTTGGAGGGGTATCTTGGAACGTGCCTCTGACTATTCCATGAAATAAAGGCGTCGCTCTTCATTAGTGAGTCCTCTAGCAGCTACATTAGCGGCGTACCCTTGTTGTAGTCCAGCAGTCGGGCCAGCAGGGTCTCTCTCTCCGACTGCAGCTCTTTGCTGATGGTGGGACGTCTGATCAGCTCCTTGTGCTTTTGAAACACCTGCAACAGCTGGACGACAAACACACAAAGCACCCTACGGTTAAGCTCCACCCCTTCAACACACACACACACACACTGTTGTGGTGTCACTACCTGTTGTGGGTTGTCCTGCACGTCGGCGATGTAGCTCTTCAGCCGGCCGGCCGCCTCCTGCTCCGACGGAGCCATGAGGCGCTCGAACTGAGCCACCGCGGCTCTCCAGAGGGGCTGCGGAGGAACGAGTCTCGGGTTACAGAGGGGACACGAGGGGACAAGAGAGGACAAGAGGGGACAAGAGAAGACAAGAGAGGACAAGAGGGGACAAGAGAAGACAAGAGAGGACACGAGAAGACAATAGGGGACAAGAGGGGACAAGAGAAGACAAGAGAGGACACGAGAAGACAAAAGGGGACAAGAGGGGACAAGAGAAGACAAAAGGGGACAAGAGAAGACAAGAGAGGACACGAGAAGACAAAAGGGGACAAGAGAAGACAAAAGGGGACAAGAGGGGACAAGAGAAGACAAGAGGGGACAAGAGAAGACAAGAGAAGACAAGAGAGGACACGAGAAGACACGAGAAGACAAGAGGGGACAAGAGAAGACAAGAGAAGACAAGAGGGGACAAGAGAAGACAAGAGGGGACAAGAGAAGACAAGAGGGGACAAGAGAGGACACGAGAAGACAAGAGGGGACAAGAGAAGACAAGAGGGGACAAGAGAGGACACGAGAAGACAAGGGGACAAGAGAGGACAAGAGAGAACAAGAGAAGACAAGAGGAGACAAGAGAGGACAAGAGGGGACAAGAGAAGACAAGAGAAGACAAGAGGGGACAAGAGAGGACACGACTCCGTCTCAACAGATGTGGAGGAGATTCAACTTCAAATGACCAAACAGCCATCATTAATTTCTATGGTTGCAGTCTCAAGCCACAGACACAGGGTTCAGACTCATGTTGACCAATGGATTCATATGACTTCCATGACCTCTCCATGACCTTTCTATAACTTTTCCACAACTTTTCTTTAACTTTTTCCACAACTTTTCTTTAACTTTTCTATAACATTTTTCTGTAACTTTTCCGCAACTTTTCTATAACTTTTCTATGAAGAAAGTATGAGAGCGTATGCCGGCTTATATTTTGAATGAACATGCGACTTTTCCAAAACTTTTGTGATACTTTTTAAAATTATAATCAGGCCTGGAAATAACCATTTTTATAATTCCAGGACTTGTTCCAGGTTTTCTTATTGATCGTGTCCAAATGAGAATAAAATATCACTGTAACCCTGAAATTCTGTCTCTCGCAATGGATGACCTCATTCAGAGGTCTCACGAACGACACCCTGACTCCTCCCACTGACCTCGGTGTACGGGTTGTAATGCAGAGGGTTGAGTCCAGAGAAGGGTTCGAACACGCGCTCTGCAGTCACCGCCTGCTGCTTCCCTCCCGGCAGCAGCCGCAGCAGCTTCTCGTGGACGATCCGGAGAGTCACCACCTGGGAGACGCACACGGTTCTCATGTCAACTGCTTTATTTATGTGTAAGAGGTTATACAACTTCAAAGGAGTCAACAATTTGTAACTGGCCATCCAACGGTGGCTCTAACTTTAAGAAGCTGTGTGTATGAGACACGTCCTACAGCATAAGGTCTCCATAAGCTAATGTCACCTCCAATGGAAACGTATGAGGCAGTTTCCACATGCATCATTCCTTCACCTGAGGACATTAGGCAGTGTTTTATAAAAAGGAACCACTTTCCCACGTGTTTTCATCCTTTCTAAAACTTATAAACACTTAACAGCATCATAGATTTATACCACAGTTAAGCAAATATCTACAGAGGTTACAAGAATGATCCTGGTCTGCAAACATGTTAACTTTATTGTAATAGTTAAAGGAATAGTTTATATATATATATATAAAATATATACAAATATATGCACACACATAAAAACATATATATATATTGATATATATGTACATATATATTTATATATTTTGATATATGTATTTAAATATATTTTTTAAATATATTTTTTAAATATATTTTTTAATATATATATATGAAAACTTTTTTTTTTAAATAAATATTTATATATATACAGGACTGTCTCAGAAAATTAGAATATTGTGATGAAGTTCTTTATTTTCTGTAATGCAATTCAAAAAACAAAAATGTCATGCATTCTGGATTCATTACAAATCAACTGAAATATTGCAAGCCTTTTATTCTTTTAATATTACTGATTATGGCTTACAGCTTAAGAAAACTCAAATATCCTATCTCTAAATATTAGAATATCATGAAAAAGTATACTAGTAGGGTATTAAACAAATCACTTGAATTGTCTAATTAACTCGAAACACCTGCAAGGGTTTCCTGAGCCTTGACAAACACTCAGCTGTTATAAATCTTTTTTTACTTGGTCTGAGGAAATATTAAAATTTTATGAGATAGGATTTTAGAGTTTTCTTAAGCTGTAAGCCATAATCAGCAATATTAAAAGAATAAAAGGCTTGCAATATTTCAGTTGATTTGTAATGAATCCAGAATGCATGACATTTTTGTTTTTTTAATTGCATTACAGAAAATAAAGAACTTTATCACAATATTCTAATTTTCTGAGACAGTCCTGTATATATATATATATACACACACACACACATATACACATATACATACACACACAACTACTTTTTTTTTTATCAGTTCATTTATGGTTTATTTCCCCTTCTTTTTTCTGGTTTAATAAACAGAAAGTGTGTATTCCATTTAAATGTGACATCTGCACAGGCAGAAAAAAGGAGAGGACAACTCAGAGACACATGTTATGTGATTAAACGACAAAAGAGAAATGTGCAGACATGTTCAATATCATCTATTCTACAGAAAGTGTCTCTTTGACTTTGTATTTTAAATATCACGTTACCTCATCCAATCGTTTTGCAAGGCAATGGAGGGTTTGTGGGCGGTGCTTGTTTCCCTTCCAGGGGTGTGGCGCGTGTCTCTTCCACACCTGAGGACAACAAAAGGCAATAAAATGTGTTTATCTATTTGTATTCTTTTTTTGAAGTAGGCATCAATTAGACATTTACAAAAGTCTTTCAGACATTGCATGTGCAGATTTTTAGACGTTGCTCATTTAAGTTATAAATATTTATAGCAAGAAGTGTAAAACAGTAAGAAAAAACAAAAAAAGAGACAGAATGATAAAATACAAAAGAAAACAAGATATAACTATTAATCTATTTTCTATTGTACATTCATAAATTTATGAAGATAAATTCAGGTCTATGAGGTGTTACATATGTCACTCATTTTTCCCAATATGTCAAAAACTTTCCCAGTTATCTTGTATTATGTTATATAAATATATATATATATATATATATATTTACATATATACACTACCGTTCAAAAGTTTGGGGTCACTTAGAAATGTCTTTATTTTTCAAAGAAAAGCACTGTTTTTTCAATAAAGATAATATTAATCAAAAATCCACACTATACATTGTTAATGTGGTAAATGACTATTCTAGGTGAAACGTCTAGTTTCTAATGAAATATCTCCAGGTGTATAGAGGCCCATTTCCATCAACGATCACTCCAGTGTTCTAATGGTACATTGTGTTTGCTAATTGCCTTAGAAGACTAATGTCTGATTAGAAAACCCTTGTGCAATTATGCTAGCACAGCTGAAAACAGTTATGCTGGTGATATAAGCTATACAACTGGCCTTCCTTTGAGCTTGAAGTTTGAAGAACAAAATTAATACTTCAAATATTAATCATTATTTCTAACCTTGTCAATGTCTTGACTATATGTTCTATTCAATTTTCAATTCATTTGATAAATAAAAGTGAGTTTTGATGGAAGACACAAAATTGTCTGGGTGACCCCAAACTTTTGAACGGTAGTGTATATAAACATAAAAAATATCAATATATATTTTTCGATATAAATATATTTATATATATATATTTTTTAAATATTTATTTTTGTATATATTTTTTATATATCTTTTTTGTTATAAATGTCCATTGTAATAATCCATCAATGTATTCAAAAAATGTGTTTTCATTACAATCAAACCGATCTTCTTCTCGCTTTTTTTATATGAAGAGACATTTTCAGTCACATTTTTTTGTTCGAATGCTTGTTGTTCAGACTTGTTGTTGTGGTTCAGACTTTGTTGTCTATGTTTGCCTCTTCCATACCTGTCCAGTGAGATGCTCACAGGCGGCGACCCACTGCTCACACACGGACACGCCCATCCTCAGGTTCTCCCTCACGGAGACGAACGGCACCTCGAAGATTTTAAGACCGCTGAGCTTCCTCTGCACAAATCTCCCCAGGGCTCCACCTGGTAAACAAACAAACAAACAAACACAGAAGAAGACAATGTTCCCATGAATAATGTGTTTCTCTGCTCTCTGTAAGGTGACGTGTGGCGGAGTGAACTCATGGTTCTGCTTCTCTTGGTCTGAAGATGGAAACGTTGCCGATGTTCATGTGGCCAGAAAACCCTCAGCGGAGACTTGAAGGAGGTTGTCTGTGAGTGTGTGTGTGAGTGTGTATGTGTCAGTCTGTCTGTGTGTGTCTGTGTGTGTCTGTGTGTGTGTGTCTGTGTGTCTGTGTGTCAGTGTGTGTCCCACCGATCACGTCCATGAGCCGGCCCATGCGTGCCTCTGGGTAGGGCTCCACCTCCGTCTGCCTCCACACGTCGTCCAGAGCGTCTCTGCTCTGCTCCACCAGCTCCACCGCGTCCAGCAGTGAGGAGCCGTCCAGCCCCGCCAGCTCCTGGTGGACAAACACGGTTACTGCACTGCCACCGGCGGCTCGGTCAACAACTATTATAGAATAGAGACTCACAGGTTGAAAGTTTACGGGAAGACGTGAAATAACAAAGGATACCAAGAGGTCATGGCTTTTCTTTTAAACTAATCGATCTATAGAAGTAAATGTAATTTAAATTTCTTTTTGTCTTCATGATCTCCTGATGAATAGATGTTTGCACATGAACCTTTTGTATGAATTTAAACTGCTCGGTGAAATGAGAAGCTCTCTCCCTCGAGCTGCTCCTCTCCGCTGACCCCGAGAGATCATCCCAGTACTGGAACTCATCACTGGGAGTCAGGATGCCTGGAGAGAGGGGGGGGAGAGAGAGAGAGAGAGAGAGAGAGGGGGGAGGAGGTGAGAGGGGTGAGAGAGAGAGAGAGAGAGAGTGTGAGTAAGAGAGAGAGAGAGAGAGAGCAGGGGAGATGGAGAGAGGGAGGGAGAGAGAGAGAGAGAGAGTGTGAGTGAGAGAGAGCGAGGGAGATGGAGAGAGAGAGAGAGGGAAAATCAGATCCATTAAGAAGTGAACCAATCCCGCCGCTCCACCATGTTTTGGCCTACTGTATCATCTCTCATGCATAATGTGCGTCATGAAGGATCCCCTTCAGAATGACCACGACGACCCAGAGCCGAGAGACTCATGCCTACCCAGAACATCGTCCTCCGCGCGGCTACCTTCAGGCCGAGCTCCGCCCCCTTCGGGCCGAGCTCCGCCCCCCTGGAGGACCACGGAGCCGAGGCCGAGCTGCAGCTCTCTCAGCAGGCCGGCCAGCTTCGGGTCGAACGCCGAGCACCAGCGCTCGTCCTCGAGAGAGAAGTGAGACAGAGCTTCAGACTAAAGTCTTGTTTTTATTAATCTCTTAATAAAAAGCTGGAGGGGGAAACACAGTATTTCGTACGTGGGACTCTTCAACGGCCAGCGCCCGGCTCACCTGCAGCAGCACGGGGGCAAAGACCTGGCTCAGGACCTGGTAGAGGCTGTTGATGGGCGACTCCAGCATGGAGGACACCAGCAGGCTCTGGTGGAGGTTGTCCTCGGTGATCACCGTGGGGCGCAGCTTGAAGAACACCAGCAGCTTCTCGTCCCCCGAGGCTTCAATCTGAGAAGAAACGGTTTCAACGGATCAATGTCCAGTCAATTCACATGTCACATGACCTGCAGATTGTACAATCTGACATAAGACATTTAATATATTATATATAATATAGACAAAATTGTATGTAATAATATTATATGTAATATTATTAAATATATTATATATATATCATATATAATATTATATGTAATATTATTATATATATTAAATGTAATATTTATAATATTATATATAATATTATTATATATAATATTATTATATATAATATTACGTGAATATATTCACGCGAAATAATTAAGTATTCTATGTATTTATCAAATGTGCTTTAAATACATTGTTTTAATGATAATTTAGAGAAATATCTAAAAAAATATGTTTGAAAACAAAGTTTAAAGAAGTACATTTAAGTAATTACACATAATTTAGACTTCAAAGTACATGTTTCCTATAATATATTTCTAGAAAGTATAAACTACAGTACAATTATTTTAAAGTGCATGAATAGTTTAATTTTTTAAATAGGAGAAAGCGTGACTTTAGCAGACTGTTTTCATACATCTGCAGAAAGCACAATTCTTTGATAGTATATGTGCAATGTAGTCTTGAACATTTCAGTATATAACATTAAAGTGCACTACTGGTCACAAGTTTAAGAACACCTCAATTTCTTTCAAGGACAGAGCTTCACTTTTAAGGGTTATTATGGTCTGTCTTCCTTTGTTTGTGCCTTTTTCTTGCCAAAATAAGAGTAATATGAAATATGCATAACTTTAGTTCCCCTAATTTAGTTTGTCTGTTTTTAATTTAATTTGTATATATATTTTTAAATGTTATATTTGTTTCTTACTATTCCATTTTGTAGAGCACTTTGTAAACATTGTGTTTAAAGGTGCTATAGAAATAAAGTTATTATTATAATTATTATTATTATATACTACTCCCTGCATTAGTCCACATAATGCAGGTGTAGTGACACAGTCTGCTCCCTCACTGCTTTATACACAGTCATCAACTCCAGGTGAGACACCTGGAGGAAGTGTGAGCTTCAACTCTCGAGGCTTCATTTACTTCCAGAACCAGTCGTGAACCATCACCTGTTGAATCACTGTGAAATGTGCATTATGTTGCAGTGTTTGATAACCCGACAGTGTCACATGACGTCACCTTGTTCGACAGGTGGAGCTCGCCGTCGCGTCTGCAGACCGACAGGACGAACTCGTTCCCATCGTCCAAGAAGTTGTTGAGCTCCGGGCTGTCGAGCAGCGGCGGAGGAGGCTTCGTCCCGAAGAAGTTCCCGGTCGTGGTCAGGAGGAACTTTTTCCGCGCGTCCTCTGAGCCGCGGGGCATCGCGCCGCCTGTTGAGCAGAGGGAGCTACACACGGGAGGAAACGGAGGAAACTGATAAAACGGAGGAAACAGCCGCTCTGACTTCAGTTCACATCGTCACGTTTCAACCCAACCGACTTTTATATATAAATAAAAAACAGGACGACAAAGTCAAACCACGTGTTCTTCCTCACTGTCTTTGCAGCAAACTAACCTAGCTTAGTTATAGTCAGTGCGTTAACATGTAAGCTAGTTAGCGCCTTTGAGCTAACTATGCTAACCCGCTACGTTAAATGGGCTTGAGCTGAAAACACGTTAACTTATCAAATAAAAACCAGCATGCGCCCAGACAGTCGTCTTTAACGTCACGCTGGCAGGACAACACATAATGTTCATAAAGTAGCGTTGCTGCATTAGCTAACGATAACTAAGACGACTCCAGCTAGCTCGCTAACGTTAGCTCGCCATCTGTCTGAATTTAAGTTCCGCCCGTTAGCTCACGTTAGCTCTTCTAACGAATATAAACCGAGCTTGCGTACCGTTATTTCCACCAAATGTTCCACTCTCGGAGCTTTTGGTAACTCAAGTCATGGCGTAAAGCGATGTTACTAGCGCCCGTGTGAGTATGCTTGCGTGGTTACTAGGTAGCAACTACGATGACGTGTACCACGTGACTCAGCGGAACCTATCAGTGGATCTATATGCCTGCGCATTCTACTTACGCCGTTTTCTGAGAATAGCCGCACAGACGGGCAGGTTCAGCCAGCTAGCTTGCTAACGTTAGCTGGCCACCTCTCTGAATGGAAGTTACGCCCGTTAGCTCACGTTAGCTGCGTGACTTCAACACGCCAGATAACTAATAGAAACCGTGCTTGCGTACCGTTTTTTTCATTCAACGTCCTCCACGCGGAGCTTTTTGGTAAATCAACTTATGGCGTAACGTTAAAGCAAAGTTACGAGCGTCAGCGAGTGAGTATGCTGGCGTGGTTACCAGGTAGCAACTACGATGACGTGTACCACGTGACACAGCTGAACCTATCAGTGGATCGATATGCCTACGCATTGCACTTACGCTATTTTCTGAGAATAGCCGCACAGACGGGCAGTTTCAGCCGTACGGTTAAATATCGAAACCTTTATGTCCTCGCATCTATTTCAATAACTCAATTAATGTGCAAGTATTTGACAACAGCAGCTATTATTGTGTTAAGTTTTTCCGGTGGTCAACATTCTAAGACTCCAGAAAGAGAGTTATACAACCTGTTGTATTGTTTTATAACCTCTCTCCGTGACTTCATTGGAACAACTATTGCAAGGTCAATTAAAGCTGTAAAGGAGAATTTACAAGGAGCTGAGGAGATTATATAAAAGAGCTAAGAGAATATGATTCACCTAACACTGGGTAAAACACATTATTATGTAAATCTATATTCCTAAAATAATAGATATTACATTAGATTAGATTAAAAGTTCAAATTTAAGAGACTTTCCTTTTTTTGTATTCAGTTCAGGAACCTTGCAAAGTTTTAACTTCTTTTAACAATGAACATTACCATCTTAAATGTTGCATCCTGTCTTACATTGAGACAACATGTTCATTGATGCATTCATCTTGTCTTTCACAAGATAACATCATGATATAACAGTCTCTGTTTCATAGCAGTCAGGCATAAGAGGATAAAGTATATAGTTATATAAAAATCAAAGATACAACAATGTTCTTCAACTACATCGATGAGTCACTAAGCGCCTCCCATTTTATTTGTATATATGGAGAAAGTTTCCTTCCCTCCTTCAGAGCGCCAGAGAAGCTGAGAACACGATGGTGAGTCTGTGTGTGTGTGTGTCTGTCTCTCTCTCTGTGTGTGTGTGTGTGAGAGTGTGTGTTTGTCATATATTTACATGTGAGTGAGTGTGTGTCTGTCTCGCTGTGTGTGTACATGTGTGTGTGTGTGTGTGTGTATGTGTGTGTGTCTATTTACATGTGTAAGTGTGAGTCTGTGTGTGTCTGTCTCTCTCTCTCTGTGTGTCTGTGTGTGTGAGAGTGTGTGTTTGTCATGTATTTACATGTGAGTGAGTGTGTGTCTGTCTCGCTGTGTGTGTGTCTGTCTCTGTGTGTGTGTACATGTGTGTGTGTGTGTGTGTGTGTGTAAGTGTGTGTGTGTATGTGTGTGTGTCTATTTACATGTGTAAGTGTGAGTCTGTGTGTGTCTCTCTCTGTGTGTGTCTCTCTGTGTGTGTGTGTCTGTGTGTGTGTGTGTCTCTCTGTGTGTGTCTGTGTGTGTGTGTCTCGCTGTGTGTGTGTCAGTCTCTCTGTGTGTCTCTGTATGTGTGTGTGTGTGTCTGTGTGTCGTGTGTCGTAGTAAATTAAACCAAAGTACAATGTTGGCCTCTGTAAAATATGACTCATTTAAGTTACTACGATATGTTGTAAACAGGTGTGTGTGTGTGTGTGTGTGTGTGCTCCTATCACACAGGTGTTTATAGTCAGCTGACTTCAGGAATGTGAATTCATAAACTTCTCACTTCATTCATTCAGTTTCACACAAACAAGTCGTCTCATATTTTCATTTCATGTTTTAAGCTTCACACACTCTCACATCAGAGATGTGAAGGTCGACATTCGGTGAGTTTACATCAATGTGTGTTTAGTATCTGATGGTCAGGATGAAGGTGTGTGCGTGTGTGTGTGTGTGCGTGTGTGTGTGCACATACACAGCCGTAACAATGCAGCAGGGTAAGTTGTGCGTTGTTGCGTCATGTGTGAATTCCTCTTCTGATTCAGTGAACACCTGATCACTATTGCGTAATCCAGTGGCTGGCCGTGCGTTCTGTCCCTCGGCCTTCAGCTGAACAACCTGATGTCAGATATTAGTTCACCGGTGTTCCGGGGCTTTTATTGTGAAGGAGCAGACGGAAAGAGATAAAGTTGCCGTGTTTCTTGTGTAGTAACAAAAAACCCGAAGTTACACTAATAACCTCATTATGACGTCACAGCTACAAGTATTCACAGGACACTGCAAGAAATAAAATGTTACATGAAGCGCAACGCCTACAAATACATACCTGCAGAGTGCAGATACATAAACACGCCATGACGGGAGGCTGAAAATATAAACTAACAATATATTTTTTTATAAAATAGCTGTAACTTTGTAATTATGTTTAGGCCTAGACATAACACTATAATAAGAAAGAAATATAAAAGAAAACTCTACGGAAGGTGTGAAAATGAAGAAGTGATCCTGACATTTATCATGATGAGTCATCATTATTCCCTCTTGACTCACGGCCATCGTTGGGCTCTCGGGGATTCCCTCAGGCGTGGTTTCACTGGAGGAGACGCAGGTACAGGACCAGCATGCACCTGGGTTATATGTAGGTGTGTACAGGACCAGCATGCACCTGGGTTATACTGTATGTAGGAGTGTACAGGACCAGCATGCACCTGGGTTATATGTAGGAGGAGGCAGCTACAGGACCAGCATGCACCTGGGTTATACTGTATGTAGGAGTGTACAGAACCAGCATGCACCTGGGTTATATGTAGGAGGAGGCAGCTACAGGACCAGCATGCACCTGGGTTATATGTAGGAGGAGAGGTACAGGACCAGCATGCACCTGTGATGATGACTCGTGTGTTTTCTGTCCACCAGGTGTCGCCACCTTGCAGCCCACATGTTCTGTAAGTACCACACACGACCCAAGTCACATTTATTGTGTCGAATAATTTCTAAGGACTATTGATTGAAGCACCTTATGAACCCATGAAGTAACACACACACACACACACACTCACACACGCACACTCATGAACGTCTCCTTGTGTGTTTAGTCTTTATAGCCGAGTCATCTTTAGACAGATTGACGCTTGGTGACTCATTTAAATGGCTCCCCCTCCTGGCACAGGGCCAGCTGAGAGCTTACTGGCCGTCGGTCAGGTTGTGTCTGTAGGCATCTCTCTCTGGGTGTCACTGCCTCAGGTCACCTGAGTCACCAGGTAAGGGTTGTTGGTTTGATTCCCAGGATCCCGAGCCTCTCTCTCCAGCTGCTGGTCCTGACTATAACCTGGAGCTCTGCTGCCACAGGTGAGCGACTACCTGTCCACTACACCTGCCCACTGCACCTGTCCACTACACCTGCCCACTGCACCTGTCCACTACACCTGCCCACTACACCTGTCAACTACACCTGTCAACTACACCCGGGTCTCACCTGCTGCTCGACACAACTAAACTCACTTCAACTTCATTTAGTTGGTTTTAAAGGAACAGTTCATATTTTTCAGGAAATCTAAAACTTAAACGTCTTTTCTGCCCAGAACTCTCGGTTCAACTATTTCATAACTTTTCCTTTAAAGATCACGGCCACGGTCTTATTGTGCACTTTTTTGACCATATATGAAATAGAATTATTTAAAAAAAAATCTGTTTCTATGTATTTTTATTTTTAAAAATCCTGTGTGTGTAATATAACTTGTGCAGATAAAAGAAAAGTCGTGGAAATGTTATAGAAAAGTTGTGGAAAAGTCATAAAAAAGTTGTGGAAAAGTCATTAAAAAGTCGTGGAAAAGTCATGTAAAAATGTTGTCGAAAAGTTGTTAAAGTCGTAGAAATGTCGTAAAAAAGTC
>NC_079407.1:27813007-27815507 GCF_029220125.1 Pseudoliparis swirei
ATCCCAGCAGGAAGTCACGGGAAATACAAGCTGCTGACAAGTCTCCTGAAGGCACCATGACAAATGGAGGACATTTGTTTGGGAGCTGTACGTCACGTCGAAGTCCTGTGAGCTCGAATCGTCCATCCCTCCTCCTCCTTGTTTCCTTCCCTTCTTCCTCCAGGGAGGGAACGGTCTTTGATGAACAAGTGGAGAAGATTTCACGGAGCTTTAAGTCCACAACTCAAACTGTGTGTCACTTAAACGTGTTACATGTGTGATTGGCAGCTGCATACAAGCTTAAGGAAGTATATTTATATATTTATATATGTAATGCCCAGAATAGACCTGTGGACATTAGTATCCTCCTGTTGTGGTTTTAAAATGATCGAAAGGGAGATCGCTGATTTTGATTTACTCGCTTTACTTTTCAATAAGCTTTGAAGTAAGATGTTAGAAATCAAAATACTGTTTGTACATGAATTTGTTCTCTGGAGTTCGAACACGTTCCGGTTTCTTCGTGAACCTCTTTGGACATTATTTTCTCAGGTGACTGTTCTCATTGGAAATATTGCTATTTAACATTTTAATTTAATTTAGTGTTTTTTATTTTTTCATTCTCAACTTGTACATCCTTTACTCTATTTAAACTTTTCTGTTTTAATTTTCCAAATCTGTAAGAAACACTAAAAAATGCACATTTAAAATGTGGAGGTTATGTTTTTCATATCCATGAATTTAATAATTAATTAAATACAATAAATTAAAGTTGTAAATACTTCTTTATTGTGCACTGTGAACTATTGCTCTGACTTTTACTCCATGGTCGTGTTCTGATATTTTACCTCATACAGTTCATTGTGTTTACACTGTTTTAACACTTTTAGTTACACTAGAGAAATACAGCAACTCGTTTATTGTCAATGCAGTTCTGTCGCCACTAGAGGGCGCACTAGCACCACAGAGTCGAGCCTGCGGTCACGGCTGATTGGTTAGTGCCGTGTGCAACATAATAACCTGCTTATCGTTCTGAAGCACCTCATCGATCAGGATGAACACGTGATGAGCCGACCTGGAATATATACTAACCCTTTATGTCAGCAGCTGAGTCACATCGAGAGTAAACATCTCTTTATGGAGGCGACCGGACGAGACAACAACACAACAAACACAAAAAACACAATAAACACAAAGTTACAAACAAAAGAAGACAAAAACAGTTACAAAAAACCACATAGTTACAAATAATTAATAATTAATAAACACATAGTTACAAATGATAAATAAATAATCAGAACATAGTTACAAATAAAAAAACAAGAAACAGTTAAAAAATAAAATAAAAGAAATAACATAGTTACAAACAAAAGAAGACAAAAAACCCAGTTACAAAAAAAAAAATATTACAAAGTATAAATAAAGAATAAACAGTTACAAATAAAATAACACGAGAAACACAAATAAAAATAAATATTAAAAACATAGTTGCAAATAAAAAATAAAAAATAAACACATAGTTATGAATAAAAAACACAAGAAACACAAAGTTACGAAAAAATAAAAATAAACACAGTTACAAATAAAAATAGATAATAAACATATAGTTACAAATATAAATAAATAATAAACACGTTACAAATAAATAATAAACATATAGTTACAAATATAAATAATAAACACATAGTTACAAATAAAAATAAATAATAAACATATAGTTAGAAATATAAATAAATAATAAACACAGTTACAAATAAAAAATAAATAATAAACACAGTTACAAATACAAATAAATAAACACAGTTACAAATAAAAAATAAATAATTAACACATAGTTACAAATAAACACAGTTACACACAACAACTGAGAACAAGTTAAAAGAAAGTGAAAGTTAAAGACATAAAGTTATTTAATAAACATTGACATGTCAGAGTAGTTTGATGTCTCCTTGACTTCAACGTCTTTGTCTGTATTTGAACGACGGGGACTTTTCACCTGCCGTGATGAACATGTGACCTCGTGTTGTATTTTATATATCGTTGTTTATTTGTTACTTTATGGACTCTTGAGTCTGGAATAAATAAATAAATATATATTCCACTACCCCCCCCCCCCCCCCCTTGTGACGGGCCGTCAGTCCTCTCTGTGTTTACATTGGGCAGCAGAGCAGCACCAGGCCGGCTGCACTTCAGGAATGTGACCCCCCAAAAGGTCCCCTCCTCCTCCTCCTCCTCCCCCCCCACATCTATCCTCCCCATATTTGTCTTTCTCACCTTCATTCTTTCATCCCCTCATTTTTGCACACGTTCACCTCTTCCTGTTCTCCTCACTTCTGTTTTCCATCCTTCGTTTCCTCTCCACTCCTCTAATTATCATCCCCTCTGCCACCTTCTCCTCCTCCACGCTTTCTATCCTCTGAACCTCCACTCCTCTTCTCTTCTTCGTCCTTTTCTGTTCTCTCTTTAAAATTCAGGGAGCATTGTCCACCCCCCCCCCCCCCCCACACACACACACACACACACA
>NC_079407.1:27820507-27833007 GCF_029220125.1 Pseudoliparis swirei
GAATCGGCGAGGTTAGTAGTTGGTGTGCGGGTTGAGGAAGGAAGGCGTTATCCTCGCCGTTCAACTGGGATAGGAAGGGAGGGGTGCGAGGAAGGAGGAAGTTACTCGTGATTTGAGAGGATGACCGTGGGGGTCAGGTGCAAAAACCTGTGAAACGAACGAAACGAGGACAGGATCAGGAGAGGTTAGTAGTGTACATTAGTTTATGCAGGTGGGATAGATGGAAGGATAGAGGGTAGAGGGTGAAGGGTTGAAAAGGATGTGGGGATTAGGGATGTAGGGATTAGGGTCGGGGATGTAGGGATTAGGGTAGGGGTAAAGGGATGAAAGGATGTGGGGATTAGGTTCGAGGGGAAGGGATGGGGTGAATGGATGGGGTGGTGGTCGAGGCATGATGGTAGAAGAGCCGATGGCTGTCTGGTCGGGAGTCGGAGGCTGGTGCGTATGAGTTGGTCTTCCTGCACGAGGAACCGAGTGAGTCAGTGGTCGGGTTTTGACCCCTTGGACGGAAGGCTCGGATGTTATGTCGTTTTGAATAGATTGCAACGGTGCTGGACCGTTCGTGTATGCCTCGGAATGGCTCCGACAGGTGGAACATTGAGAGGAGGCCCGGCGGCCATGTCTGACCGGCTGCAGGAGCAGCGGAAACAACTCTATTTCGGGCGTATCCGCCGATGGCTGTGTTGACTCGCCCCCACTCCAGAGAGTGAGGGGTGCGAGGAAGGAGGAAGTTACATTTTGAGTACGACTGGGAGAGGATGACCAGTGGGATCAGGGTTCTGATGTAACCGCCGTACAAGAAAACGAGGAAGCAACGAGGACAGAAAGAGGGTCGAGGGGGAAGGGATGTAGCGATTAGGGTCGGGGTGAAGGGATGAAGGATCGAGACATTAAGGATGGAGGAGATGTAGGTGGTGGTCGAGGCATGAAGGTAGAGGAGCCGCGATGGCTGTCCGGTTGGGAGTCGGAGGCTGGTGCGTATGGTTGGTCTTCCTGCACGAGGAACCGAAAGTGAGTCACTGGTCAAGTTTTGAAGCTGTGTCTGAATAGATTGCGACGGTGCTGGACCGTTCGTATGCCTCAAAGTTGGAACATTTGGGCGAGAGGGCCCGAGCAGTGGGCGGTCATGTCTGACCGGCTGCAGGAGCAGCCTCTGGTGTCTCCACCGATGGCACCTCCAGAGAGTGAGGGGAATGCAGCGACCTATCCCCATGGTCCTCGCGATCAGCGCGAACTTCACTACGACGACCTCCTCCTCTGGTGGCGGCGGCAGCTGCAGCGTCTCAAGCCTGGTTCGAGCTGTTCGAGGCCTGTCGTCGGAGACATATCCAGAGTAAAGAAAGACATGGCTGGAAGTAAGATATACTTTTTCCTGAGGAGGAAGGTCCTTTTATGTTCTGTTTTAATTTTGTTTCGATCTGCTTTTGTCTTTTATTCTGTATTATTGTATTGTAAGGTGACCTTGGGTGACTTAAAAGGCGCCAAATGAAATGTGATATTATTATTAATGGTTGGCGGGGCGCCAGCATTGGTGGTGACGGATCAGTGTGGATGTGTTGTGAAATGTCTCTGGTACAGAGGCAGCTTGAAATGGGGTGGGATACGACCTGGTGAGAATGGCTGGGTTTCTCCGCGGAGGATACCGGAAGTGCTCCGCTGGAGATCGAGAGTTGGCTTTGCCGGTCCGTTGGAAAAGTTTTGTTTTTTCCTTAGACTGATGATTTTGGGTTCGATGGTTGCGGTCTTGAATGGTGAGATGAGGTGGTGGGGGCGTCAAGCGGAGCTCCGGGGATGAATTGTGGCGGGGATCGTGGATGGAAGTGAAGGAGGAGATTACGAGGCTTCAGAACGCAGCTGCTCGTCCGTGTCGGGTTAAGGAGGACCGTTTGTTTCAGGCCAGTAGTTTAGGATTGTGCTTGTCCGATTGTCTCTACCTGTGGAAGGAATGTTGTGGATGAGGGAGGGAAGGCGGAAGGAAGCATGTGCACCGGAAGTGCCGTGGTGTTCCGCGCCGGTCCGTCAGGCGTTGATATAGTCTGGTTTTCCTGTCAGGTTTGTTACATGGAATGTTGCGCTGGGCATCACGGCCCGCGTTGAGCGCTGGATCTCGAGGAAGGGATGTGGGGTGAGGGCTGTAGGGATGGGGTCGAGGGCAGGATGACGGTCGAGGGGTGAAGTAAGGGAGGTAGAGGTTAGACGGCAGAAGGTCGGATGTGGGGATGTAGGGATGGGGGGTTAGATGGGTGAGAGAGAGGGAGAAGGTCATGGTTACCAGTGTCCTGGTAGCTGGTTGGAATGTCGGCGTGAATAGGTGTGACGTGTTTAAGTACCGTCGGCTCGAATGATTGGCTGAATGAGGGGCGTGGTCTCCCCTCCCGAACTATGTTCTGTAAAACCTCCTTTCTTATATGTTTGACACAGTGAAAAACAGCCTGGGGTCAAATTGACCCCAAAGAACACCGACATTAAACATTGAATGGGGTCAAATTGACCCGAAAGGTAACAGGAGGGTTAAACATTCTGTTTAGGATGAAGATGTATTAATGTTCCATATGGAAGAAAACTGCTAAATAACTGCTGAGTTGCAGCACCATTGTATAGAAGAATGTATAAATGTATATATCCGTCTTTTGTCATAAATCTCTATGTTCTCACAAAATATACCGAGAATATCGGTAATATGTGATTAATCATGATTAATCCACAAAAACCTGTGATTAACCCGATTAAAATTTGTAATCGTTTCACAGCCCTAATTTATATATATATATATATATTTTTATATATATAAATATTTATATGTATATAACTATCTATATATATATACATATATAAATATATATATGTATAAATATATATATATATATATTTATACATATAAATATTTATATATACGTATATATTTATATAAATATATATATATATGAGCCACATCATCAAAAATCAGCAGTTCTCTGATACAATAATAATACATAAATATATATATATATGTATATGTGTCTAATAACTATTGTAAACATTTCTGAGAGAACAAGAACATCCATAAATCGGTTGATTGGTTCCATCTCTTTTTAACGTGGTATTTTAACAAGTTTTCATGTCGAACATGTTTACAAGGAGTACATGTTTCAGAAAGAGTTGCCATGAATTATGTCTTCATCAAACCTCGTAGGCGAGGATTCATTTAGTGCAGAGTTTTTGAAGAGGTCCCGAACTTTTTGATGGCCCATTAAAGCGGCGCAGGTGTAAATGAGAACCGACTCGTACAAACACCTATGATCAAACATGATCTTTTTAAAATAATAACTAGTTAAAATACTAAAAACTCACTTGTCTTTGCTTATATTATCCCACTGGAACCCCTAATTATGAGCTAATGC
The DNA here is from genome assembly GCF_029220125.1 of Pseudoliparis swirei. Taxonomy (NCBI): domain Eukaryota; kingdom Metazoa; phylum Chordata; class Actinopteri; order Perciformes; family Liparidae; genus Pseudoliparis; species Pseudoliparis swirei. The sequence continues at coordinate 27,823,888 of NC_079407.1, forward strand.
ATGCTCTATGTGAACACCATGAGTGACATAGAAGTGAAATATAAGGTTTGTTAAAATTCAAAAATTCAAATCAAAAATGGCCGCCAAAACGTCCATTTTGGAGACCCGGCCGAACTTCTCTGGACTCAAACCTCTGACTTTGTTCTGCTTCACTTTTTCAAAGTCCAACTTTACAGGGAGAATGTTAACTTATATTAATATGATTTATGAGAGTTTTAAACTTTTCAACTGCCTCATTCCAAACATATCATCATCCTGGAAGGCCTTTTTTCAATTCGGACCTGACATTTTAATATTTTTTCTGTGTGCCATCTTCATTTACTCTTACCCAGTAACATAAAGACTGATATCTACACATCTGAACAAAATTAAAATACAAATTTACAGGTAAAAATGTGAAAATTGATAAAATAGCCCCCTAGTGGTAGCAGAGTGCAGCCTTGTTAGTTTGTGTGTGCAATTTTCGGGCCTAAAAACTCCTTGGTGCTTGAAAGGTTAACCACGTTGTTCCTGTTGGTTCCCGAGTGCCCTGCCATCACTGCAGTTGTCATGGAAACATTCAAACTAAAGTTCTGGTGAACATAAATCAAACGTCAGGTTCAGACGACACCGTGTCACCAGGTGTTGCCCCGGATACGAGGTCCAGGAAGAAGAGAGCCAGAGGAGATGGATGCTTGTTCCTCCGTGTGCTGTTGCTCTTCTACATTCTACAGCACAGAACATTGTGATGTGTGTTTGAATAAATGCCCAGAAAGAGAAAAAGTACCTTTTGGTTTGAAGCCCGTTTGGTTGGAGGCCATCGATCCATCACAGCGGCGGCTCGTCTTCCTCGGAGCGTCAGCAGAGCGATGAGCGACGCTCGGCGCCGTCGGCCGACGCTCCCGAAAGATCCAGAGAGACACACAAAAAACTTTCTGTTGCACAACCCAGAGGTGAGAAAGATGGACAGGCAGAGAGAAAAGACACACACACACACACACACACACACACACACACACACACACACACACACACACACACACACACACACACACACACACACACACAGGGGGCTGGGTGTAAATCAAAAGCATGCTGTGTGCAAACAGAGCCAGGGAAAGCAGAAGCCCTGAGGATGGGGAGGAAGATTTGGGCTTTAAAGAAGACAGAGAATTTATAAGGAGAACGTGGGGAGAACAAGTTGTGTTCTCCTCTCACTCAGACGGTGCTGGAGACCTTCTCCATCTTTGTTTCATCCACATCTGTGAAGAAGTAAAAGTAGAAACTCAATATTCAACCCGACTTCTTTGGAACTCTGTGAATGTATTTGAATGCTATTTTGTTATATATATTATATGTAATTATATATATATATATTGTATTATGTATATTATATATATAAATAAGTATATTATATATATATATTATATATATATTATCTATAATTATATATGTATATCTAATTAAATATATCTAAATATATTATATATAATATATATATTATATAATTATATATAATTATATATTATATTATATATAAATATAAGATATATATACATATAATTATATATATATATATTTATAAAATATACCAAGACCATTGTAGTGGTTAGACTGTCGTTAAAATAATAATATTATTAGCCCCACTGTTATAAATGTGTCAAACGTAAATGTTTTTTAAGCCTATTATAACTTGTATTGTCTGTTTTTGTACACATTGATAAAATTCATTACATATATGTATAAATCTGTATGATTACCAACGAACAATGGTGAGCAACTACAACGCATCATAGAGACACACAGTTAGTTCATATCTACTGTAAACTCCTCCACTGTATGTTATCCAAGAGTCTTTTGTTTGTGAATGTCTCTCCCTCACACACACACACACACACACACACACACACACACACACACACACACACACACACACACACACACACACACACACACACACACACACACACACACACACACACACACACACACACACAGGAAGCAGCTCTCTCCTCGAGGCCTTGCATTTGTTGTCAGTTATTGATCGTGTGTGTAGCAACGGGACGTCTCTACGTTTGGATATTGAGATCCATCAAATATACATCAAAGGACTTCATTGATTTGAAGACTTTCCAGGAGATGGAGGGAGAGAAGAAATAAACAAGTTAGTTCTTCAGCGTGATCCACACACATAGCTTATAGCCAAACAGCTACTGAGACTTCATGTATAAGTCGACATTATTTAGAAACACAATCTGTAAAAAACAAACACTGTTTCGCAAACAAATGAAATCTCTGCCGTTGTGTGTTTGTTGCAGCGAGGCGTTGCCACGGTGATCTGGCCAGCTTTCCTGGAGGAATGCGTTGGGCAAGCAGCCTCTGAGAAGGTGGAGTGTTTCATACCCACATGCTCCGAGTGCCGGGTTCTCCGTCTGGCAAACACACACAGAACCAAACGGAGAACCGTCTGCTGAGTCAGCAGATCCACCGGAGAACAGAACCAGAGAGGAGCGTCTTCATGTGGAGGAGGACAGGGTGTCTTTGAACTGCACACAGAACCATAAAGGTCCGTCTGGAACAGAACACGGTTCTTCTTCAGAGTGATGCCAAAGAAGAACCAGTTATGGTTCCACGAAGAACCTTTAAAACCAGGGTTCTTTAATTTAAGGCACCATTTCTGGTTCTTCAAAGATCCTATAAAGGTGTCTCAAAGAACCTGAAGAAAATAGTTCTTTAAGGTTTCAAACCAGGGTTCTTTAAGGAACCATTTCCTTACAGAGTTCTTCAAAGCACCTATAAAGGTTCCGCAAAGAACCTTCAAAAATTATTCTTTAAGGCACCATTTCTGGTTCCACAAGTAGTCTTTCAAACCAGGGTTCTTTAAGGAACCATTTCCTTAAAGAGTTCTTCAAAGAACCTATAAAGGTGTCTCAAAGAACCTTCACAAATCATTCTTTAAGGCCCCATTTATGGTTCTTCAATGAACCTATACACGTGTCTCAAAGAACCTTCAAAAAATGGTTCTTCAAGACACCATTTCTGGTTCCACAAAGAACCTTTAAAACGAGGGTTTTTTCATTTAAGGCACCATTTCTGGTTCTTCAAAGAACCTATAAAGGTGTCTCAAAGAACCTTTCAAACATGGTTCTTTAAGGCCCCGGATCTGGTTCCTCAAATAAACTTTCAAACCAGAGTTCTTGAAAGAACCATTTCCTTAAAGAGTTCTTCAAAGAACCTATAAAGGTGTCTCAAAGAACCTTTCAAACATGGTTCTTTAAGGCCCCGTATCTGGTTCCTCAAATAAACTTTCAAACCAGAGTTCTTGAAAGAACCATTTCCTTAAAGAGTTCTTCAAAGAACCTATAAAGGTGTCTCAAATGAAAGAATGGTTCTTCACAGTAGTTGATGGTTCTTCGTAGAACCACACACCCCTTTAAAGAACCATGTAGGAACCTTTATTTCTGCGTGTGCGCTCACTGCCTCTGATGGGGAGAACATGTGTCGTGAAGCTCGTCAGATTTATAAATCAAACCCAAAATGTCTGGAGAGCTTCTGGAAAAAATGTGCAAGAAGTCCGACGACGGCCAAAACACATTTCTACATGTTCAAGAAAAACATCAAACAAAACCTGCCAAACGATATTCACGAGAACAAAGAGACCATCCAGAATGTGGAGAGAACCCAAAAGCCCACTCGTTCTTTTCCAAAAGAAAACGTCCATTTCCTGCCATTAAATGTTTTCCTTTGGGCTCGTGAGACGGAGCCAGAACACGAGAAGACGTCGAGAACAGAAACGTATCCGCTCATCATCCATCAAACCAAACCTGTTGGAGTGGTGGGGAGTTTTCTTTTGGGGAACCGGTGTTCTCCTAAAGGGAATTTCACAATAAAAGAAAATAAAAGTGCTCAGAACAAAGAGACCCAGATGAAGACCTGGTCTCAGGCTCCTCCACCTGGTTTTTGGCTTCTTCGTAACAAGGAATAAATTGACTTCGAAGCATTACCCGACTTCCCGGTCTGTCCGCCCCCCCCTGTCTATCCACCCCCCTACAATTATCCCCCCTCCCCCCCGCTCCCTTGTATCCGTCCATTCAGCGTGACGATCCATTATTCTGAAGGCTCCCAGAAAAAGAAAGAGAAAGACAAAGAGACACAAAACACGGGCGTTACTTTGACTTTCAGCCGAGGGCCCCGAGTCCCTCTCCTCTTTTTACCTTCATCTTCATCTTCCTCCTTTTACTCTTCTTCGTATTCCCTCTTTTACCTGATTTTTTTTACCCCTTCCCACTTCTTTTCCGTACTTCTATTCTGAGTTCTTCTCTATTCATATATTTTCCTCCACCATCTACACTCTCCCCCCACCCCCCACAAAGAACCTATAAACGTGTCCCAAAGAACCTAAAAAAATAGCTCTTTAAGGCACCATTTATGGTTCCACAAAGAACCTTTCAAACCAGGGTTCTCTAAAGAACCATTTCTTTAAAGAGTTCTTCAAAGAACCTATAAAGATTCCACAAAGAACCTTCAAAAATTATTCTTTAAGGAACCATTTCTGGTTCCACAAGTAGTCTTTCAAACCAGGGTTCTTTAAGGAACCATTTCCTTAAAGAGTTCTTTAAAGAACATAACAAGGTGTCTCAAATAACCGTTAAAAATAGTTCTTTAAGGCAACATTACTGGTTCCACAAAGAACCTTTCAAACCAGGGTTCAATAGAGAACCATGACCTTAAAGAGTTCTTCAAAGAACCTATAAAGGGGTCTCAAAGAACCTTAAAAAGCCCCCCCCCCCCCCCCCCCCCCGGCTTGTTGGCTCTGAGCTGCTTTGTTGCAGTCTTTGGGGAACCCGATAGGGCCTCTAGAAAAGGGGAGGAGCCAGGGTTTAAAATGTCTCCAGTGGATTCCCCAACAAACAGCCTCAACCGACAGCACCCATTCTACACCCCCCCCCCTCCCCCGCCCCGACACCCGAACCATCCTCCACCTCCACTTCCTGTCAGACCTCTGCACCCACGACCCTCTGCATGTGCACCCTTAGATGCATTTAAAGTGACACCTCCATCCTCACCGCCTCGTCTTCACTCCTATCCAGAGTACATGACATGCAGGGCGTTGTTTACACGTCCTTTATGTGTCATAATCTGCTTTAAGGCAATATTCTGCTGATTGTAACCCTGCAGATTGATGCCACATGAACATTTTAACCAGGTTCTCCTCCTTGGTTCATAGTCTAACCGGCAAGAAGCATAACTGGGTTATGTTTGAGTGTTTTTAGTCACGCGCGTCGTGGTGACGGTGCACAGCAGTGGTTGATGAACTATGAGCGTGATGATAAAACAAGTCAGTGAAATGGTTTCTATGTTAAAGTTAACACAGAAACTCATGTTGACACGTACATGAATAACTCTGTTTAGAGCTGCATTACAGTCTGTAATAATACATGTAATGTGTGCACACTGCTTAGAACTGCTAAGTCTCACTTCAAAGTATTTGTGAGTGCAAGAGTAGAATCACATGGAGCTCCTGGATTATTGAAAGTGCGATAAGTGGTGCAAGAATCTGGCCTTCACACATAGTTTCATGACTTTTAGAAGAACACAATTCTCCTCTCGTTCCTTTCCTTTAAACTGTTCCTCACTTCTCATACGAAGACGTCAACCCCCCCCAAAACTCTACCGCCGTTTCCCCCGTGGACTCAGTGAAATGTGTGTCGGGGCCTCAGAAGTCTGGCCAAGGCAAACACCTGGCTAAGCTCAGCTCGGCTCGGCTCGGCTACAGTTCACCTTCCACCACAGAAATATGCACTCAGGGAGTTCATACGCACAGACATCAACTCGTACTATGGGGCAGACACACACACAAACACACACACACACACACACACACACACACACAGTCTATGACCACTAGGTCACACACAAAGTAGGAAAAATCAACTCGGTGGGGGTCGGTCCCCAGAAGGAAAATTGGGCCCCATGGCGGAGTGATATGTCATGTGGTGGACCCCACCGGGATATAGAAACCCCCCCCCACACACACAGCAGAGGCTGGAAAATGCCAAAACATTCACACACACACACACATACACACACACACATACGTCTGCAGCCACACAGGCAAACAGTCGCTCCACCGGAGGGAGAAACGAGTGACCCCCCCCTGCCCCCCCCCTCTTTCTGTCTTTCCCCCTGGTGGTGTGTCATGTTTCGGGGGGATAATAGGTGTCACGCTGAGACCCCTTTGGTCTCAGCGCTCTGGGGGACTATAATGACACACACACACACATGCATGCTCGCACGCACGCACACACACACACACACACACACATTCAGCCACGTGAGCACAAGCAGTTCATTCTCTGGACCATGGGAACCACCGACGACTCCGCTCCTCTCACCTTTCTCTACCTCCATTAGTTTACTCTATATTTCCTCCCTCACTTTCTCATTCCTCCACTTAGTTTTTTAAAATCCCTTACACATATTGTGTTTTATTCCGTATACATATTTTTTTTTTTTGTATGGAGTTAAAAAAAAAGTAATTAGTTATTTGTGGCCTGAGAGGTTTTAGTTGGTGGATTTTAAAATACCTTTCAGGGTTTTTGAACCCTCGTTTCCCCTTTTTTTATTTCCCAAAGATGCTATCAAAGTACCGTGTGCCGTGAGGAATGAATACAGGTATAACGGGAAATAAAGTCGTTAAAATAATCCGACTAAACGAACCTTCACAACCAATTTAAACAATGACCGAAGCAAAAATAAATAATATAAATATAATCAGTAACGTACCAGACTAATCCTTTAAGACTCTCTTCATTCCGCCTGTTCCTCAATCAAGACACAACTAAGACGATATCTATTTAAAAAAAAATCCATGTCCAAATTTGAAAGGCTTTTTTATGCTTATACATTAATATATACAGATAAAGAAGCACAATCAACTTCACAATTATACTTTTATTCCATGATTCCTGGTCGACAGCAGGATGGATGACGGACACGTGATACACACCTGTGTTCACCTCCATGTTCACCTCCATGTGTTACCTTTCCTCTTTGTCTACCTTTCTCCTGAGATCAACTCCTCAGAGGGGGGAGGGGGAGGGGCTGGAGGGGGGAGAAGGGGAGTGTACCTGCAGGTATGTAGTGTGGGAGTGCATATGTGTGTGTAGTACAATTGTGCATTTGTGTGTGTGTGCACACAGAGTGAACACGTTTTAATAGCATTCTGCAGACTGACATCTGAGCCATTAAAAGCCTCTTCCTCTTCCACCTCCTCAGCCAATCACACGGCTCCTCTAACCCGGCAGTTAAATAATAATAATAATAATAATAACTTTATTTATATAGCACCTTTAAAAACAAAGTTTACAAAGTGCTCTACACAGAATCAATGCAAAAAAAATAGAATAGTAAGATACGAATATAAAATAAATAGATTAAATAAAAAAAATTTAAAAAAATAGAGAATCTAAATTAGGGGAACCAAAGAACTACAGAAAAGGACGACATCACTTAAAAGCTGTTCTATAGAAATGGGTTTTAAGAAGTGATTTAAATGAATCGTCATCAAAGTCATCGTCATGACGCCAGGATGCAGGTTTCTGTCTTACTGTCTTTACAGATGTGATTATTATCATTTATATATATTTGCTCTTAATATGATGATTATTTTTTACTTACTTTGATTTGTTTTTAATGAACTAACAGTGAATACTCAGGAGCTTTAATCTTGATGTTTTGAGTGACTGTATGATGCATCTGTTAACTTGTGTGTCACAAACATAAGAACTACAGATCTAGTGATAAGTAATGAATAATTGGTTAAAGTTACACAAGTATGAGTCCTATCATGACCTCATGATTCATTCAAATAGTTTGCAGTGTTGTCAAGATCCCCTAAATGAAATAAAAACACAACACTGTTATCTTCTATAAAGTCACAGAGTTACTCAGGAACTACTCATTAAAGTTCATGATTTATTCCCCACACATGAACCACTTCATTAAATCTAAAATGTTTCAGAGTACCAATGAAACTAAAGTAATAATCTACCTGGTAAATTAAGAAAAGCTTCATCTGTTTGATTTCAAGAGGAATAAACTTACACAGAAACTTATAAATGTCTCTTGTGGTAAAATCGGTTTCTTAGCAGATGATCTGATGTTGTTAATTTAGCAAAAACTGTGCACTGCTTTCCCCCGATGTGACTGACACACTATACTAATATATTATTAGAATCTAATATATTAATATCTTCCTGCATGCGTAGATTCCGCGTTGCATTCCATGTTCTCCTTGAAGCTCCTCTGCAGGCTGTGAGTGTTTATATCACAACTATTTTAAAGTTTCAGTGTCATTTTGTAGACACAACCGCACAAAATATTACCACATTTATAAATATCACAACAGTGTTTATGGCATGGTTTACAATGTCTACGAGACGGAGCCGTCCACACCGGGCGAGCAGCGTGATTCATTCAGATAGTTCACAGTGTTGTCACGACACCAGACAACACAACACTGGTATCTACTGTACAGAGTTATTCAGAAACTTCTCCTTAAAGTTACGTTAACTATCACCTCACTCCTGATTCATTGCTCCCACGTAAGCAGTATGCTAATACATCTAGCTGTTAAATTATGGGATCTTCTTCTGAGAGTAAGAGGAGGGGACTCAGGACGGAGCCTTGAGGAACCCCAGTAGTGAGAGGAAGAGGAGGGGACCCAGGACAGAGCCTGGAGGAACTCCAGTAGTGAGAGGAAGAGGAGGGGACCCAGGACAGAGCCTTGAGGAACCCCAGTAGTGAGAGGAAGAGGAGGGGACCCAGGACAGAGCCTTGAGGAACCCCAGTAGTGAGAGGAAGAGGAGGGGTCCCAGGACAGAGCCTAGAGGAACCCCAGTTGTGAGAGGAAGAGGAGGGGACTTAGGACAGAGCCTAGAGGAACTCCAGTAGTGAGAGGAAGAGGAGGGGACTCAGGACAGAGCCTTGAGGGACCCCAGTAGTGAGAGGAAGAGGAGGGGACCCAGGACGGAGCCTTGAGGGACCCCAGTAGTAAGAGGAAGAGGAGGGGACCCAGGACGGCGCCTTGAGGAACCTCAGTAGTGAGAGGAAGAGGAGGGGACCCAGGACGGCGCCTTG
>NC_079407.1:27865507-27918007 GCF_029220125.1 Pseudoliparis swirei
AAAAATGGTTCTTCAAGGCACCATATATGGTTCCTCAAAGAACCTTTCAAACCAGGGTTCTTTAAGGAACCATTTCCTTAAAGAGTTCTTTAAAGAGCCTATAAAGGTGTCTCAAACTAAAGAATGGTTCTCCAGTAAGTGATGGTTCTTCATAGAACCACAAAGCCTTTTAAAGAACTTTTTCAGAACCTTTATTGTTCTCTATTTATTTCCCAGACTTGGATTCACGGTTCTTTTGGGCCCCCTTCAGGGACTGATTTCCAGCTGGGATTTCTCCTTTTTGTTAAAATGTTTTTGGGTATTTATGAAACGTAAAAGAAGCAGCAGCAGCCGGTCGGACCACGTTCACCTCGACCTGAACGGCTCTGGTTCACCAGAGAGTACATCATCATGGAGACACATGAATCAACCACGAGGCCCGAGACACTGGAGACCTGGAGCACCTCACGTCAACGGCGTGGAACCGGAGCGGACCTCCTCCCTCCTCCTCCCACCTCCTCCCAGATTCTGACCGCTCCCTCTCTTTAGAACTCTGACTTCCATATCTATTTCAAAACCACCGCCGTGGGACGTGAGTGTGTGATGAGTAGAGGTGACTGTACAGTGTGTGTGATGAGTAGAGGTGACTGTACAGTGTGTGTGTGATGAGTAGAGGTGACTGTACAGTGTGTGTGTGATGAGTAGAGGTGACTGTACAGTGTGTGTGTGATGAGTAGAGGTGACTGTACAGTGTGTGTGTGATGAGTAGAGGTGACTGTACGGTGTGTGTGATGAGTAGAGGTGACTGTACAGTGTGTGTGTGATGAGTAGAGGTGACTGTACGGTGTGTGTGTGTGTGATGAGTAGAGGTGACTGTACAGTGTGTGTGTGATGAGTAGAGGTGACTGTACAGTGTGTGTGATGAGTAGAGGTGACTGTACAGTGTGTGTGTGATGAGTAGAGGTGACTGTACGGTGTGTGTGTGATGAGTAGAGGTGACTGTACAGTGTGTGTGTGATGAGTAGAGGTGACTGTACGGTGTGTGTGTGATGAGTAGAGGTGACTGTACGGTGTGTGTGTGATGAGTAGAGGTGACTGTACAGTGTGTGTGATGAGTAGAGGTGACTGTACGGTGTGTGTGTGATGAGTAGAGGTGACTGTACAGTGTGTGTGTGATGAGTAGAGGTGACTGTAATGTGTGTGTGTGATGAGTAGAGGTGACTGTACAGTGTGTGTGTGATGAGTAGAGGTGACTGTACAGTGTGTGTGTGATGAGTAGAGGTGACTGTACGGTGTGTGTGTGATGAGTAGAGGTGACTGTACAGTGTGTGTGTGATGAGTAGAGGTGACTGTACAGTGTGTGTGTGATGAGTAGAGGTGACTGTACAGTGTGTGTGTGATGAGTAGAGGTGACTGTACAGTGTGTGTGTGATGAGTAGAGGTGACTGTACAGTGTGTGTGTGTGATGAGTAGAGGTGACTGTACAGTGTGTGTGTGATGAGTAGAGGTGACTGTACAGTGTGTGTGATGAGTAGAGGTGACTGTACGGTGTGTGTGTGATGAGTAGAGGTGACTGTACGGTGTGTGTGTGTGATGAGTAGAGGTGACTGTACAGTGTGTGTGATGAGTAGAGGTGACTGTACAGTGTGTGTGTGATGAGTAGAGGTGACTGTACAGTGTGTGTGTGATGAGTAGAGGTGACTGTACAGTGTGTGTGTGATGAGTAGAGGTGACTGTACAGTGTGTGTGATGAGTAGAGGTGACTGTACGGTGTGTGTGTGATGAGTAGAGGTGACTGTACAGTGTGTGTGATGAGTAGAGGTGACTGTACAGTGTGTGTGTGATGAGTAGAGGTGACTGTACGGTGTGTGTGATGAGTAGAGGTGACTGTACAGTGTGTGTGATGAGTAGAGGTGACTGTACAGTGTGTGTGATGAGGTGTGTGTGATGAGTAGAGGTGACTGTACAGTGTGTGTGTGATGAGTAGAGGTGACTGTACAGTGTGTGTGTGATGAGTAGAGGTGACTGTACGGTGTGTGTGTGATGAGTAGAGGTGACTGTACGGTGTGTGTGTGTGATGAGTAGAGGTGACTGTACAGTGTGTGTGTGTGATGAGTAGAGGTGACTGTACAGTGTGTGTGTGTGATGAGTAGAGGTGACTGTACAGTGTGTGTGATGAGTAGAGGTGACTGTACGGTGTGTGTGTGATGAGTAGAGGTGACTGTACAGTGTGTGTGATGAGTAGAGGTGACTGTACAGTGTGTGTGTGATGAGTAGAGGTGACTGTACAGTGTGTGTGATGAGTAGAGGTGACTGTACAGTGTGTGTGTGATGAGTAGAGGTGACTGTACGGTGTGTGTGATGAGTAGAGGTGACTGTACGGTGTGTGTGATGAGTAGAGTGTGACATCACACTGGATACCTGTCGCACTTTCACTTTGATTTTGGTGTACAGACATTTTTTCTTTTTTTACCCCGAAAAAAATATTTTTTCTGTCTATATATCAAAGAAAAATAATGTATATATACAGGACTGTCTCAGAAAATTAGAATATTGTGATAAAGTTCTTTATTTTCTGTAATGCAATTTAAAAAACAAAAATGTCATGCATTCTGGATTCATTACAAATCAACTGAAATATTGCAAGCCTTTTATTCTTTTAATATTGCTGATTATGGCTTACAGCTTAAGAAAACTCAAATATCCTATCTCTAAATATTAGAATATCATGAAAAAGTATACTAGTAGGGTATTAAACAAATCACTTGAATCGTCTAATTAACTCGAAACACCTGGAAACACATTTTCAAATGTTTGATTTTGTTTTGCTGTTATAAATCTTTTTTTTAACTTGGTCTGAGGAAATATTCAAATTTTATGAGATAGGATTTTAGAGTTTTCTTAAGCTGTAAGCCATAATCAGCAATATTAAAAGAATAAAAGGCTTGCAATATTTCAGTTGATTTGTAATGAATCCAGAATGCATGACATTTTTGTTTTTTTAATTGCATTACAGAAAATAAAGAACTTTATCACAATATTCTAATTTTCTGAGACAGTCCTGTATATATGAGTATTTTTTTCTTTAAAAAAAAAAAATATATTAAAACAATGTATTTTTCATTTATATATACATGTTAAACCAAATTACTGTTATTTTTATATATATTAAAATAACAAATATTTTTAGAGTAAAAACAAATTATATACATATAACAACAACAATATACTATGACAACAACAAAAAATTACTGTTCTTTTTATATATATATTAAAATAACAGTAATGTTTTCTTTTTAAAAAAGTATATACATTAAAACGTTTTTTAAATATACATATTAAAAATAAATCACTGATATTTAAATATTTATTAAGAGTATTTTTTATTGTTATATATATATATATTACAAAATATATATATTTAAAATTATTTATATATACTTATTAAACACAATTTTGTATATATATATATATTTTAAGAGAAAACTAATTATTTTTATTTATATTAAAACTCTTATATTCGGGCAGCACGGTGGCTCAGTGGTTAGCACTGTCGCCTCACAGCAAGAAGGCCCTGGGGTCGAATCCCGGTCGTTCCAGGTCCTTTCTGTGTGGAGCATGTTCTCCTCGTGTTCTCCTCATGTTCTCCTTGTGTTCTCCTCGTGTTCTCCTCGTGTTCTCCTCGTGTTCTCCTCATGTTCTCGTCATGTTCTCCTCGTGCCTGCGTGGGTTTCCTCCGGGTACTCCGGTTTCCCCCACCATCATAAAGACATGCACCGCAGCCTCACCCCGGTTCGTATGGATGTGAATGAGTGTTGGCGGTGGTCGGAGGGGCCGTAGGCGCTGATTGGGGGAGGGGCCGTAGGCGCTGATTGGGGGAGGGGCCGTAGGCGCTGATAAGCTGCCACGCTTCCGTCAGTCTGCCCCAGGGCAGCTGTGGCTCCTGATGTAGCTCCACCACCACCGGGATGACTGTGTGTGTGTGAGTACTGGACTCTGGACTCTGTAAAGCGACTTCGGGTGACTTGAGAAGCGCTATATAAAATAAATGATTCTTATTATTATATTAAAGCTCTTTAAAAATTCCCGCAGTATGCTATGAAATGCCTCAGGAGATCACATACGTGGCAGATGTTTATACGATGTCCTCCTCCTCCGTCCTGCAGTTCTTCCTGTGCTCCGTCTACGTGCCCATGTGCACCGACAAGGTTCCAATCCCCATCGGCCCGTGTGGCAGCATGTGCCTGTCCGTCAAGAGGAAGTGCCTCCCGGTGCTCCACGAGTTCGGCTTCATCTGGCCCGAGGTGAGTCGCCCTGAGTGGCAGACACATGACAATGGAAACAAAAACGAAGCCATTTACCCATCATGCACCAGGTGAGTCACTTTGAGTGACAGCTGCAAAAATGAGACGTTCAAAATGCATCTCAGCTCATATTAAATAACTCAAAACGCCATTTCTCCCATCATGCAACAGGTGATTTACTGTTATTTTAATTTATAGAAAAATAACAGTAATTTTGTTTAATATGTATATATATATAATTAAAAAATATATATTTTTAATACATATATTAAAAATAAAAAATAAACAAAATTACTCAAAAATATATATTTAAATATTTTTGTTGGTGATATATATAGATATGTAAAAAATACTTTTTTCTCCCATCATGCACCAGGTGACACACTTTGAGTGACAGCTGGATAAATGAGAATATAACAAAATAAAAATAAAGACATTTACCCATAATGCACCAGGTGAGTCACTGAGTGGAAAATGAGAATCTTCAAAACCCAAAAACATTTATCAAGTAGCCAAAAATGAGACGTTCAAAATGCTTCTCAGCCCGTATTAAATAACCAACCGGCCATTTACCCATCATGCACCAGGTGAGTCACCTGGAAAATGAGACGTTAAAAATGTCCCTCAGCCCGTAATAAATAACCAATCCGCCATTTTTCCCATCATGCACCAGGTGCTCAACTGCAGCCACTTCCCACCTCAAAACGACCACAACCACATGTGCATGGAGGGCCCCGGGGACGAGGACCCGCCCCACCCGCCCAACCGCCACCCGCCCCACCACCAGGAGGACTGCCAGGCGCTAGGCTCCGCCCCCGACCAGTACACCTGGCTGAAGCCGGCGGAGAGCTGCGCGCTGCAGTGCGGCTACGACAGCGGCCTCTACCGGCGCGGCGCCAAGGTGTTCGCCGACGCGTGGATGGCGGCGTGGGCCGCGCTCTGCTTCCTGTCCACCACGCTCACCGTGCTCACCTTCCTGCTCGACTCGCAGCGCTTCTCGTACCCCGAGCGGCCGATCATCTTCCTGTCCATGTGCTGCAACCTGTACAGCGTGGCCTACCTGGTAGGAGCAGTGACCGCCACGGTCACGGGTCATCAAGTAGAGACGGCATCCTGTTGCTAGGCGGAATGGAACACTTTAGCTTATTTCGTTTTTACATGGTTATTTACAAAACTATGAAGAAAATGGTTCTATAAAGAACCCTCGTTTGAAAGGTTCTTTGAGGAACCAGATATGGGGCCTTAAGAATAAAATGGTTCTTTAGAGAACCCTGGTTTGAAAGGTTTTATAAGAACCATTTTTCGAAGGTTCTTTGAGACACCTTTATAGGTTCTTTGAGGAACTCTTTAAGGAAATGGTTCTTTAGAGAACCCTGGTTTGAAAGGTTCCTTGTGGAACCAGATATGGGGCTTTTAAGAACCATTTGAAGGTTCTTTGAGACACATTCATAGGTTCTTTGAGGAACTCTTTAAGGAAATGGTTCTTTAGAGAACCCTGGTTTGAAAGGTTCTTTGTGGAACCAGATATGGGGCCTTAAGAAGAAAATGGTTCTTTAGGGAACCCTGGTTTGAAAGGTTTTATTGTGGAACCATAAATGGTGCCTTAAAGAACCATTTTTTAAAGGTTCTTTCAGACCTTTATAGGTTCTTTGAATAGCTCTTTAAGAAATGGTTCTTTAGAGAACCCTGGTTAGAAAGGTTCTTTGTGGAACCATAAATGGTTCTTTAAAGAACCATGTTTTGAAGGTTCTTTGAATAGTTCTTGTTCTTTGGAGAACCCTGGTTTGAAAGGTTCTTTGTGGAACCATAAATGGTTCTTTAAAGAACCATGTTTTGAAGGTTCTTTGAATAGCTCTTGTTCTTTGGAGAACCCTGGTTTGAAAGGTTCTTTGTGGAACCAGAAATGTACAGCGGGGCCGACTTGGTAGGAGCAGTGATGTCATTGTGTTGGTTACGTGTCATCAAATAAAGAGATGTCATCATCTGTTGCTAGGCGGGATGGAACACTTTACTTTATTTAATACTTCTTTCTTCTAATCCCAGTCTTGTTCTCTTTTCTCCGTTCTCTCCGTCCTCAGGTGCGGCTGACTCTGGGCCGGGAGCGCGTGTCATGTGACCTGGACGCCACCGCCGTGCCCATCCTGGTCCAGGAGGGACTGAAGAGCACCAGCTGCGCCATCGTCTTCCTCCTGCTCTACTTCTTTGGCATGGCGTCCTCGCTCTGGTGAGAGACACACACACACACACACACACACACACACACACATTCAGACACACACACACACACACATTCAGACAGTGTAACCCAAACACAGGGCTCTCAAGTTTTGAAGACAGGCAAGAGTGACATTTCCATCATTTTGGCTCCTCCCCCTTCATACGGACAGTGTGTTTGGCTCCTCCCCCTCCGCACGGACAGTGTGTTGGCTCCTCCCCCTTCTCACACACAGTGTTTTGGCTCCTCCCCCTTCATACTCATATGCAGTGTGTTTGGCTCCTCCCCCTTCGTACTGACAGTGTGTTTGGCTCCTCCCCATTCGTACTGACAGTGTGTTTGGCTCCTCCCCCTTCGTATTCACACAGTGTGTTTGGCTCCTCCCCCTTCATACTCATACGCAGTGTGTTTGGCTCCTCCCCCTCCCAGGTGGGTGATCCTGACCCTCACCTGGTTCCTGGCTGCCGGGCTCAAGTGGGGCCACGAGGCCATCGAGATGCACAGCTCGTACTTCCACATCGCGGCGTGGGCCATCCCGGCCGTGAAGACCATCGTCATCCTCATCATGCGGCTGGTGGACGCCGACGACCTCACCGGCCTCTGCTACGTCGGCAACCAGCAGCAGGAGGCGCTCACGGGCTTCGTGGTGGCGCCGCTCGCCACCTACCTGCTCATAGGTAGCCACCGCACCCGGACCCTCGGTTCTGGGTTTCCTCTTCCTGGCGGTCCCGGACACGACCGACGAGTCAGGGTTCTACGGTCATGGAAAACCTGGAAAAGTCGAATTTAAAAATGGTTATTTCCAGGTTCTTTGTGGAACCATAAATGGTGCCTTAAAGAACCTTGTTTTAAGGTTCATTGAGACACCTTTATAGGTTCTTTGAATAGCTCTTTAAAGAACCTGGTTTGAAAGGTCTTTGAGGAACCATATATGGGGCCTTAAAGAACCATGTTTGAAACGTTCTTTGAGACACCTTTATATGTTCTTTAAAGAACTCTTTAAGGAACCCTGGTTTGAAAGGTTCTTTGTGGAACCAGATATTGGGCTTTAAAGAACCATTTTCGCAGGTTCTTTGAGACACCTTTTTGGTTCTTTGAAGAACTCCTATAAGGAAATGGTTCTTTAAAGAACCCTAGTTTGAAAGGTTCTTTGTAGAACCAGATATGGGGCCTTAAAGAACCATTTCAAGGTTATTTGAGACCCCTTATAGGTTCTTTGAACAACTCTCTAAGGACATGGTTCTTTAAAGAACCCTGCTTGAAAGGTTCTTTGTGGAACCAGATATGGGGCCTTAAGAAGAAAATGGTTCTTTAGGGAACCCTGGTTTGAAAGGTTTTATTGTGGAACCATAAATGGTGCCTTAAAGAACCATTTTTTAAAGGTTCTTTCAGACCTTTATAGGTTCTTTGAATAGCTCTTTAAGAAATGGTTCTTTAGAGAACCCTGGTTTGAAAGGTTCCTTGTGGAACCAGATATGGGGCTTTTAAGAACCATTTGAAGGTTCTTTGAGACACATTCATAGGTTCTTTGAGGAACTCTTTAAGGAAATGGTTCTTTAGAGAACCCTGGTTTGAAAGGTTCTTTGTGGAACCAGATATGGGGCCTTAAGAAGAAAATGGTTCTTTAGGGAACCCTGGTTTGAAAGGTTTTATTGTGGAACCATAAATGGTGCCTTAAAGAACCATTTTTAAAGGTTCTTTTCAGACCTTTATAGGTTCTTTGAATAGCTCTTTAAGAAATGGTTCTTTAGAGAACCCTGGTTAGAAAGGTTCTTTGTGGAACCATAATGGTTCTTTAAAGAACCATGTTTTGAAGGTTCTTTGAATAGTTCTTGTTCTTTGAGAACCCTGGTTTGAAAGGTTCTTTGTGGAACCATAATGGTTCTTTAAAGAACCATGTTTTGAAGGTTCTTTGAATAGCTCTTGTTCTTTGGAGAACCCTGGTTTGAAAGGTTCTTTGTGGAACCAGAAATGTACAGCGGGCCGACTTGGTAGGAGCAGTGATGTCATTGTGTTGGTTACGTGTCATCAAATAAAGATGTCATCATCTGTTGCTAGGATGGAACACTTTACTTTATTTAATACTTCTTTCTTCTAATCCCAGTCTTGTTCTCTTTTCTCCGTTCTCTCCGTCCTCAGGTGCGGCTGACTCTGGGCCGGGAGCGCGTGTCATGTGACCTGGACGCCACCGCCGTGCCCATCCTGGTCCAGGAGGGACTGAAGAGCACCGGCTGCGCCATCGTCTTCCTCCTGCTCTACTTCTTTGGCATGGCGTCCTCGCTCTGGTGAGAGACACACACACACACACACACACACACACACACACACACACATTCAGACACACACACACACACACATTCAGACAGTGTAACCCAAACACAGGGCTCTCAAGTTTTGAAGACAGGCAAGAGTGACATTTCCATCATTTTGGCTCCTCCCCCTTCATACGGACAGTGTGTTTGGCTCCTCCCCCTCCGCACGGACAGTGTGTTGGCTCCTCCCCCTTCGCACACACAGTGTGTTGGCTCCTCCCCCTTCATACTCATATGCAGTGTGTTTGGCTCCTCCCCCTTCGTACTGACAGTGTGTTTGGCTCCTCCCCATTCGTACTGACAGTGTGTTTGGCTCCTCCCCCTTCGTATTCACACAGTGTGTTTGGCTCCTCCCCCTTCATACTCATACGCAGTGTGTTTGGCTCCTCCCCCTCCCAGGTGGGTGATCCTGACCCTCACCTGGTTCCTGGCTGCCGGGCTCAAGTGGGGCCACGAGGCCATCGAGATGCACAGCTCGTACTTCCACATCGCGGCGTGGGCCATCCCGGCCGTGAAGACCATCGTCATCCTCATCATGCGGCTGGTGGACGCCGACGACCTCACCGGCCTCTGCTACGTCGGCAACCAGCAGCAGGAGGCGCTCACGGGCTTCGTGGTGGCGCCGCTCGCCACCTACCTGCTCATAGGTAGCCACCGCACCCGGACCCTCGGTTCTGGGTTTCCTCTTCCTGGCGGTCCCGGACACGACCGACGAGTCAGGGTTCTACGGTCATGGAAAACCTGGAAAAAGTCGTGGAATTTAAAAATGGTTATTTCCAGGTTCTTTGTGGAACCATAAATGGTGCCTTAAAGAACCTTGTTTTAAGGTTCATTGAGACACCTTTATAGGTTCTTTGAATAGCTCTTTAAAGAACCCTGGTTTGAAAGGTCTTTTGAGGAACCATATATGGGGCCTTAAAGAACCATGTTTGAAACGTTCTTTGAGACACCTTTATATGTTCTTTAAAGAACTCTTTAAGGAACCCTGGTTTGAAAGGTTCTTTGTGGAACCAGATATTGGGCTTTAAAGAACCATTTTCGCAGGTTCTTTGAGACACCTTTTTGGTTCTTTGAAGAACTCCTATAAGGAAATGGTTCTTTAAAGAACCCTAGTTTGAAAGGTTCTTTGTAGAACCAGATATGGGGCCTTAAAGAACCATTTTTCGAAGGTTATTTGAGACCCCTTATAGGTTCTTTGAACAACTCTCTAAGGACATGGTTCTTTAAAGAACCCTGCTTCCATATCTGGTTCTTCTCTGGCATCCCTCTGAAGAACCATGTTGGGTTCCACACCCTCATGGTTCTCCGTGTGTCCCCCCTCTTCTTCAGGCACCCTCTTCATCGGCGCCGGCCTCGTGGCTCTCTTCAAGATCCGGTCCAACCTGCAGAAGGACGGCGCCAAGACGGACAAGCTGGAGCGCCTGATGGTGAAGATCGGCGTGTTCTCGGTGCTCTACACCGTGCCGGCGTCCGCCGTCATCGGCTGCTACCTGTACCAGCTGAGCCACTGGGGCGAGTTCCGGGCCGCGCCCCGGGACTCGTACGTGGCGTCGGAGATGCTCCGGATCTTCATGTCCTTGCTCGTGGGCATCACGTCGGGGATGTGGATCTGGTCCGCCAAGACGCTGCACACCTGGCGGCGCTGCACCGCGCGCCTGCTCTGGGACGGGGGGGCGGGCCGGGGGGGCAAGAGGGCGCCGGGCGGCGAGGGCTGGATCAAACCGGCGGGGGGGGGGAAGGGCAACGAGACGGTGGTGTGAGGGGGGGGGAGAGAGAGAACAAACTTCGACCCTCTTCACCGAACTACAAGACGGAGAACGTGATGAGAGGTTCTCAAGGAAGCCGTTTTGCATGCTCCGCCCCCTAGTGGAGGATCTGGGTATTACACACACGCAGCAGCCTCTCGACCTCCGAGAGGCGGAGAAAGACAATAATGGAGAAGGAGAGATCCAGCGCCACGCCTCCCTCTCGGACTCTGTGACCCTCAACGCCGTTCAGGGTCTTCTGACATGTAGAGTTTTACACTGGAGGGTCCCGGTGGGGTTCCCCAAAAACATCGGAGGTCCAGCAGGGGGTTTTCACGTCTCGATGAAACATCAGACCAAAAATCTAATCATAAACCGGATGACATATTAAATATGGCCTTAAATCTGTGATGCGTTTACATGTTGAACGACGCAACTATACTTTTATATATCTATATTTTTTCCGTTGTGAATGATGATTTTTGTACAGTGTATGAAAAGAGCAGGTCGTTTTTACTGCTCCCAATTCTTCGGGACACCAGCTCTAAGCTGTCGTGATGATGCACTGTCGTAAACAATGTGACGCCAACGCCTCGAGGAAAAATCAATTCACGAAATATTTTCTCGACAAATATCGCGAAAAAGAGCAGGCAAAGAAAATAAGGCGGCAGCATCTTATTTGTGTGTGCGTGTTGTACGTTTAAAGTAAAAAAAAGAAGAAGTCGGCGGGTCGTGATAAAGTAATACCGCAATGCATCCTGGGAGAAACCCAGCTGTGCCTTTTTTTGTATCTTTTTTTTATTGACCCATAAATGTGGAAGCGGTCGAGGCCGGTCGGCTGCTGCGTTCGAGTTACCGCGAGGAGCCAGGAAATTAAATTACCCTCCCCCCCCCCCCCTCTCCTTTTCCAAACACCGGACCAGAGGCACGTTCAAGAATTAGAGGTTATTGGACGATCGCTTGCCAAGAGACGCAGCGAGCTCGGAGCAGGTCGTTCCCACGCCGCTCACAGTTGTGACTCCGCCTCCAACGGCGCCGGCGATATCTGCCAGAACCCCGCGACTCCTCGCCGACTGGCTGCATTTCTTTTTTTAAATCCCCCTCGGTTTAAACCAGGGGTGTCAAACCCATGTTCACCGGGGGCCACATCAGCATCATGGCCGCCCTCTTAAAGGGCCGGAAACACTTTATAAACTCCTCAAACATATCGTTAATTAACTCTCTTTGCATTCGATTATTGGAGTGTAGAAATATTGTAGATAAGAAAATGTCTCTCATCTTACAACATAAATCCATTTTATTTGAATCCTTCAAAATAAAAGCACGGGAAATGTTTCTTCATTTTCTTTAAGAAAAGGGGATCCCGTGTCTTTCAAGCCGTCAAGGGCCACATGAAACGATGCAGCGGGCCGGATTTGGCCCGCGGGCCTCGTGTTTGACACCTGTGGTTTAGACGATGAGCGCGTCGCTCGTTATCAGCGTCTGTCTGCCGGCGGCTCTCCTCGGTTCCCCTTACCGTCGATGACATCATCACTCGCTTCCCAGACAATCAAGTCGTCCTGGCAACAAAAAAACTAAAAAGAGAGATTACATTTCAGAGGCTCCTCCTCCTCCTCTAAGCTCCTGGTCTTTAAACTGCACACAGAACCATGAAGGTTCCATCTAGAACCCAACATGGTTCTTCAGAGTGATGCCATAGAAGAACCATTTCTGGTGCCTTAAAGAACCGTTCAAACCAGGGTTCTCTGAAGAACCATGTCCTTAAAGAGTTCATTGAAGAACCTGTTAAGGTGTCTCAAAGAACCTTCAACAAATAATTCTTTAAGGCACTATATCTGGTGCCTTAAAGAACCTTTCAAACCAGGGTTCTTTAAAGAACCAATATAGGTGTCTCAAATGAAAGAATAGTTCTCCAGTAGGTGATGGTTCTTCGTAGAACCACAAAGCCTTTAAAGAACCATATAAGAACCTTTATTGTTCTGCTCCTGTGCACCGTATATATATATATATATATATATTATATAAATATATATATATATATTTTATATATATAAATATAATATATATATTTTTTTTAAATATATTATATATATATATAGATAGTATTTTTGCCTGACAATCTTATCGTGCAAAGCTCCTACGTTTCTGAGAGTCTTTGAATGTATCCTATGCAGGTGTCACGTTACACCTTCTCCTCTAAGTGGGTTTCAATGTAAACCAGACCACAGGTGGTTTTGCCTTTCACCCCCAAAAAACTGAGTGTAACACGACCTCGTTGCATTGAAAGAAACTTTTTGGGGGAACCAGAACCAGGAGCCCAGTGTTCCTCATCGAGTTAGAGTGATTCAATTAACCTCTAATGCAGTTCCCTCTGGAATGCTCCAGGTGTGTGCGTGTGTGTGTGTGTGTGTGTGCGTGTGCGTGTGTGTCGCGGCCCGATGGAGGTTGAGAACCACTGGTCGTACTGGTTTTGGGACCAGATATGCATCGCGGTCGGGGTCAGAGGTCACCGCCCCGACCGCAGCCTTTAAAGCTCTGGACTGTTTCCTCCTGTTCGCGATGATGTCATCAATGTGACTCGATGATGTCATCAATGTGTCTCGATGATGTCATCAATGTGTCTGTAAAGACATTTGCTAATTTATCATTGTGTAAAAAAAAAAAATTTGACAAAAAAATAAATGTTAAAACTTGTTTGTTATTTTAAAAAACCGCTTTTGTATCAGAAGAAGATGAATAAAAACTTTTTGGTTTCCGGTAAAGAGGATAACACTTTTTATGAGTAAGCTGCAAATAATATATATATATATATATATTGACTTAACTAAATATATATAAATATAAATGTATATATAAATATATATATATGAATATTGAATTAACTATTAAACTTCTGGATCTTTCTGTGTTCTCCACTTAACAACGCTGCCACCTCCTGACAGACAGACAGACTGTCGGTGCTGCGTTTTAACTTCTCTTGCATCTCTCACGCACACACACGCACACACACACATGCATACACACACGCACACACATACACAAACAAACACACACACTTCAGAATTAGTTGTAATTTGTTTTTTTACAGAACGAATGCAGGTCTGTAACCTACCAGTGGAGAACGGTGGAGAAACTGATGCTTTCTGGGTATGCATGTGTGCAAGAAAGAGAGAGAGAGAGAAAAGAGAGAGAGACAAAAGAGAGAGAGGGAGTGCAGCTCTCAGATTCTCTTCCTGTGATTTACTGCGAGTGAATTGTTTGTTTAAGGACACACTCAAGAGCACGAGGAGGAGTGACAGCATCCACTGCTCTATGGGTTCCAGATGTGGCTCACACACACACACACACACACACACACACGAGCCAGCGTGTTCACACACTGACACATTCACACAAATGCAGAGAGAAAAGCCAAAAGGAATTCAGAGCTCCGACATTCAAACCCTGTTGGTGGTTTCTGCATACCAGAGAGAGAGTGTGTGTGTGTGTGTGTATATGAGTGAGTGTGTGTGTGTGTGTGTGTGTGTGTGTGTGTGTGTGTGTGTGTGAGTGAGTGAGTGTGTGTGTGTAGGTCATTTTATCTCCAGCCTCTTCTCTCAGTTTCTGTGGTTATTTCTAGATTCAGTAACTTGGGACACACACACAGACACACACAGACACACACAGACACACACAGACACACACCCTCCAACAGCTGGTCAACAACAACAGAGTTTAACACTCGGTAACACACACTCGGTAACACACTCTCGGTAACACACTCTCGGTAACACACACTCCCACTTGTTAGTTTTCTTTAAAGCTGAAATGGAAAAAGATTCTCGTAAAATTCCTCAGAACGAATGTTCCTGGGAACGAAAAGACGAGATCCCTCGAGAGACCGAGTTACGGTCTGAGTGTGTGTGTGTGTGTCTGTGCATGTGTGTGTGTCTGTGCATGTGTGTGTGTGTGTCTGTGCATGTGTGTGTGTTTATGTATGTGCGTGTGTAACAGTGTATATAGATCTGTTCATGTGTGTGTGTGTGTATCATGTGAGTGTGTGTGTAGAATGTGAGTGTGTGTGTGTGTGTGTTTGTTTTTGGGGGGTGGAAGAAGCTGAAATACTTACAGATTGAATCTCGACTAAGAGAAAGAGTGAGAGAAAGAGTGAGAGTAAAGAGTGAGAGAAAGAGAGAGAGAAAGAGTGAGAGTAAAGAGTGAGAGAAAGAGAGAGTAAAGAGTGAGAGAAAGAGTGAGATAAAGAGTGAGAGTAAAATTGAGAGAAAGAGTGTAAGATGAGAGAGTAAAGAGTTTGAGAAAGAGTGAGAGATGAGAGAGTAAAGAGTGAGAGAGTGAGAGAAAGAGTGAGAGTAAAGAGTGAGAGAAAGAGTGAGTGTAAATAGTGAGAGTAAAGAGTGAGAGCAAGAGAGAGAGATGAGAGAGTAAAGAGTGAGAGAAAGAGAGAGAGAAAGAGAGAGCTCTGTGGAAGCTGCAGCTGTTCCCTCAGTCGTTCAGCTCAGCGTCTCCTGTTCTGCCACCGCAAAGGATTCTGGGTGATGTAGTCTTCTTGGCCCTGAGAGACACTTTACTAGATTATTAAAGTTCTGAAGAGATGGAGGATTAATATAACAATACATAAAATATACATACAATATTAATACATATATATACATATATATACACATAAATATATATACATATAAATATATATACACATATATATATACATATAAATATATATACTCATATATATATGTATATACAAATATAATTATATACATATATACACATATAAATATATATATACATAATTACATATACATAAACACATCTATAATCTCCACATAGTCCTCACAGTCATCGTATCTCATGAACCGTCACGTGATCATAGTAACCGCTCCTGTCGTCACAGTGTAGCAGTACCCGTGTTCCGCCGCTAGAGGGCGCTCTCTGTCCAGACACGCCGTCTCGTCCCGTTTATTCTGAACGAGACAAGAATTTATACTTAAAATGTCTGTAAACATTGTTTATAGAGCAGCAACGATTATGTCTACAACATAGAAATGTCCCTTCCGGGCTCCTGTAGAAACATGGAAGATAATAAAGGTTTTAAACAGGCGAACAGAAACGACACATAACAGAGTTATGAATGTTTAAAACCAGCGCTGGCAATTACTTGGCGGAGGAGTACAAGATGCTTCACGAGCACGAGCACGAGCACGAGCACAGCGAGGCGTCATCAGTCTCGTTCTACAGCGACACGTTTAAATGTCACAAGACGTTAGAGCTGAATGTCAAGAAAACACACAACTACTCTGGATACACATACACACACACACACACATATACACACACACATATAAATACACACACACACACACACACACATACAGACATATACACACACACACATTACTCCATCTCGTTTCCCGTTGGAGGTCAAAGGAGGCGTTGTTTCTCCACCTGATCAACACGGATCAATTAGAGACGCTAACGAGCTTCTTCAATTAATAATATTAACAATTCTGTAAAATGTTAGAAGATATAAAAAGGGGCGTGGTCACAGTCTCTCAACAAAAGTCATTTTGAATCCTCACAGGAGCAGAAACATCGACCAGGACGGTTAATTGAGCAGCGAACTCGTGAATCGTTTGTTTCGTTTACAAGATGATTCATCTGGTTTAGTTGGTCCCGCTGTGAGTGATCGCCTCGTCTCGCCTCCTCCCTCACCTCGTCTCCTCCCACCTCACCTCACCTCGTCTCCTCCCACCTCACCTCGTCTCCTCCCACCTCACCTCACCTCGTCTCCTCCCACCTTGTCTCCTCTCGCCACGTCTGGACTCCTCCCACCTCGTCTCCTCTCGCCACGTCTGGACTCCTCCCACCTCGCCTCCTCCCACCTCGCCTCGTCTCCTCCCACCTCGTCTCGTCTCCTCGTCTCGCCTCCTCCCTGCACCTCGTCTCTCCTCCTCCCGCCACGTCTGGCCTCCTCCCACCTCGTCTCCTCCCACATCGTCTCGTCTACTCCCGCCTCGTCTTGTTTCCTCCCACCTCGCCTCGTCTCGTCTCGTCTCCTTCCACATCGTCTCGTCTACTCCCGCCTCGTCTTGTTTCCTCCCACCTCGCCTCGTCTCGTCTCCTCCCACCTCGCCTCGTCTCGTCTCCTCCCACCTTGTCTCATCTCCTCCCACCTCGCCTCGTCTTCTCCCACCTCGTCTCGTCTCCTCCCGCCTCGTCTCGTTTCCTCCCACCTCGCCTCGTCTCCTCCCACATCGTCTTTTCTCCTTCCACCCGAGCCCGGTCCTGGTCCTCCTGTCAATCCCTCCTTCTGATTCGCCCCGGAGGGAAATGGAAGCAGAAGAAAAGGTGACGAAGGGGCTGTGACTGAGAGATAGGTATGTGTGTGTGAGTGTGTGTGTGTGTGTGTGTGTGTGTGAGAGTGAGTGTGTGTGTGAGAGAGAGAGAGAGAGAGAGAGAGAGAGCTAAGTGGGAGATTGATGAGAGTAGAGCGTCTCAACAGAGGAGAAGATCTTTGGCCCTCATTTAATTCCAACTGTTCTCCTCTTGCTATGCTCCATGTTTCTCTCAGACACACACACACACACACAGAGAGAGACACACACACACACACACACACAGAGAGACACACACACACACAGAGACACACACACACACACACACACACACACACACACACACACACACACACACACAGAGAGACACACTCTCCAATAACCGTGCAGGAGTTTCATGCATTATGCATGAATGTGGAGAAACAGACAGGTTAAGCTGTGTGTGTTTGTGTGTGTGTCTCTGTGTGTGTGTCTCTCTGTGTGTGTGTGTGTCTCTCTGTGTGTCTCTCTGTGTGTGTCTCTCTGTGTGTGTGTCTCTCTCTCTCTCTCTCTCTGTGTGTGTCTCTCTGTGTGTGTGTGTGTCTCTCTCTCTGTGTGTGTGTGTGTGTCTGTGTGGTCATTTATTCAGACAACCTTCACAGCAGTAGAGCTCATTTAAGTCCAGCGAGCTGAAGGTTTATAAAGTTTATAAAACAAACTTGTCGACCAACAAAGTTCCACAAACTTTCAAAATAAAAGCACGTCACTGAATCGTGATTAATAAGTAAAATGCAGAAAGTTATCTTCATATTCTAAAGACTTCATGATTACATCATGACAGCCTCACTGAGGGAAGCAGGAAGGAGGAAGAAGAATGCGGATGTGTGTGTGTATGTATGTGTGTGTGTATGTGTGTTGGTGTGAGTGTGTATGTATGTGTGTATATGTATATATGTATGTATGTGTGTGTGTATGTGTATGTGTGTATATGTATGTATGTGTGTGTGTATGTGTGTGTGTGCATCTGCCAGCCCCTGGGCCTCCATCAAAGACGGCAAGATGGGGACCGAAAGAAGAAAGCGAAATGAAAGTTAGACTGGAGGGTGAAGAGGTGGGTGGAGGACGAGGAGGGGGTGGAGGTGGATGAAGAGAGTGGAGAGAGCCACGGAGGAGAAGAGGAGGAGGAAGGAGATAGAGGAGGAGAGAGATTCAAGATGTTTTATTTGTCACATACACACACAGGGTGTGCAGTGAAATGAAAGTGGCAATGCTCAGCAGGAATGTGCAAGGGCAACAAGTACACACTATTTACAATAAAAAACACCACAATATTTACAGTAAGTGTGTGTGTGTGTGTGCCTAAGAGGGGCAGTTGTGTGGGTCTATGTGGGGGTCCTGGTGAGGTCGGAGTTCACAGTCCTGATGGCCTGAGGAAAGAAACTCCGCCTCAGTCTCTCTGTTCTGCAGCGTGACTACGGAGGCGCCTGCCTGACCGCAGCAGCTGAAACAGTCTGTTGTTGGGGTGGTGAGGATCCTTCATGATCCTGCCGGCTCTGGTTCTGCACCTCCTGGTGTACAAGTCCTGCAGGGTGGGGAGTGTAGTTCCAATAGTGCGCTCAGCCGAACGCACTACTCTCTGCAGAGCCTTCCTGTCCTGAGCGGAGCAGTTGCCAAACCAGGCTGTGATGCTTCCTGTCAGGACGCCTCTACAGCTCCAGAGTAGAAGGACTGAAGGATCCTCTGGGAAACTTTAAATTTCCTCAGCTGCCTGAGGTGGTAGAGGCGCTGCCTTGCCTTTCTCACCAGAGTGTCTGTGTTTGTTGACCATGTCAGATCCTCGGTGATGTGGACTCCCAGGTATTTATACCCGCTCACCCTCTCCACAGTAGTCCCGTTAATCCCCAGTGGTGAGTACGCCTCTGTTGTTGTACCTCCTAAAGTCCACAATCAGCTCCTTAGTTTTGGTGACATTCATGATGAGGCTGTTGTCCTGGCACCAGAGTGACAGATCAGCAACTTCCTCCAGGTAGGCCTTCTCGTCGTTGTCGGAGATCAGGCCCACCACCACCGTGTCATCCGCAAACTTGATGATGGTGTTGGAGCTGAACCTGGCCACACAGTCATGTGTGTACAGGGAGTACAGTAGGGGGCTGAGGACGCAACCCTGGGGGGATCCTGTGTTCAGGGTGAGGGGGTTGGAGGTGTGTCTGCCCACCCTGACCACCTGTGGCCTGGCGGTCAGGAAGTCCAGGATCCAAGCACACAGGGGGGTGTTCAGTCCCAGCTCAATCAGCTTGCCGGCCAGTCTGGAGGGGACTATGGTGTTGAAAGCTGAACTATAATCAATGAACAGCAGTCTCACATAGCCCCCCCTCTGGCTGTCCAGATGAGAGAGTGTGGTGTGCAGTACCTGGGAGACAGCATCATCCGTGGATCTGTTTGGGCGAGGAGGAGGAGGAAGGGGAGGAAGAGGAGATGAGGGAGGAAGAGGCGGTGGATTGGAGGAAAAGGAGGAGAGTAGGAGGAGGAGGGAGGAAGAGGAAAAGGAGGAGTAAAAGGAGGAAGAGGATTGGAGAATGCAGGGCAATGGGGGAAGAGGTAGACAAGAGGAGGAGAAGGACAGCAGATCATGAGAACAGGAGGAACAGACAGAAGAAGATTGAGACGGAGGAGAGAAGAGAAAAGAGAGGGAGAGAGAGGGAGATATATATAGAGAGGTCTGTGGGACAGCTGAGATCTTTCGGAACAAAACGACATCCTGTTGCCATGACAACTGCCTCCGTGTAGCAACCACTCGGTCCCCATGCTCGCCCACACACACACACACCTGTTGAGCGTGCCCTCCACCTCCACCCCTCATCCCTCCATCGTCTACCTGCCAACACGTCTTCATCCTCTGAACTCTGTCTGCCACCTTTTAAATCACACACACACACACACACACATAGATACAGACACACACACACAATGACTGAGACCTCGTGATTATAGTCTCTCTCTCTCTCTCTCCCTCGAGTAAGTAAAGAGAAACGGCGTGTTGCCTTAGAAACCAGCAAAATACATGTGTGTGTGCGTCTGGGTGTGTGTGTCTGTATCTATGTGTCTGTGTGTGTATCTATGTGTCTGTGTGTGTGTCTGTATCTATGTGTGTGTGTGTGTGCCCTCACCTCTGACCCCCACAGACACTCCGCTACACAACGTGTTGTGTATTTCTTGAGTTAAACGAGGCACAACATGCAACATCTTATGAAGCGGAGAGACATGGCGGGAAAGAAGGTCATGAGGTATATTCTGGAGGTCATGAGGTATATTCTGGAGGTCATGAGGTCTAAATGTCTCGTGACCTTCAAGCAAAGTGTGAAGGTCACGAGACAAACGTTTAAAATAGAACTACTGGACTCTAAAGGTTTTCTCTGTGGAATCCTTTGTTTCACGTAATCCTGACATCAGGAACAAAGGAATGTCGGTCCACACCTGAGACGTCTTAAAGGGACAGCGCACCGGAAATAAACTGATTAAAACAGTGAATTATTATTAGGAAATATTCAAAAATCAACAACTGACCTGAATGTTACAAAACAAACAAAGATATGAAAACACAGATATTGATTTCCATCGCTCTGTAAATAAGAACTTCCCCATCTGAACAATAATATATAATATCTACATGTTTGTAGTTTATAAAAATGCTTTTATTCCATAATTACAGATATTACAGTGGAATTAAAATGTAATATAAAACCATATAATAGAACAATAGACGTTATTGTTACTTCAATGAGTCATTGTTGGAAACACATTGTCTGGCGTAGTATTTGATCTTTAAATGCACAATATATATAAATAGTTTTAGAAGTCACTTGAAATAATTATCAATATAAATAATCTGCTGTAGATTAATGAGCAAGAAAAGACATAAAAATGAACAAATTAAAGGAAATTAAACCAAAATTGTAAGAAACCACAGCGATAATATAACAATATGATATAATAAAATAATAATATTATAATAAAATAATAATATACTAAAATAATGATATAATAATATAATAAAATCATAATACAGCTGTAGAGATTTAATTGTTTTTCGATATCTGGAGAAAAACAATAACGTAAAAATCTGTCGGGTTGAGGAGGAAGAAACGAGAGAGAGTGGGCGAGAGAGAGAGAGCTAAGACGTGATGTTCTCCTCGTGCACGTTGTGCTCGATAACTCTGTCTCCATGGCAACCGGAGAGTCAAGACGTGAAGTCGTCCAGAGGGGGGCGGGGCCTTGAGCTGCGTCCATCTGTCTTCCTTTCTCTCTCTCTCTCTCTTTCTGTCTCTCATTACTTGGGGCACACACACACACACACACACACACACACACACACGCACACGCACACGCACATGCGAATAAGAGGCTCACCAGTGATGTCATCCCTTTATTGATCTCTGCAGCTCATTCAAAGTGTCGGTTTCAAGTTGAAACTTCACAACGCTGCAGCGCCGCTTCCCTGAGACGGAGAACTCAAGACCATCAACAACAAACATCACAAACAACAACACACACACACACAACAACAACGACACAAACATCACACCACCAGCTCTGGCTGCAGCTCCTTTAACATCCGAGTTCACAGGATGTTAAAGGAAACAAATAAACGAACAAACAGGAAGTCATCAAGAGTTAAAATATAGAAAAAACACTTTGTTAAAAAGTAAAGCAACAACGTGGGCCGACGTGCTTCCTCCCGAGAGGAGGGGGGGGAGAAGGGGAGGAGAAGAGAGGGGAAGGAGAGAAGAGGAGGAGGAGGAGAAGAGAAGGGGAGAAAGAGGAGAAGAGAAAGAGGAGGAAACTTGAGTCTCAGCTTGAATTCAAACAGACATGAAATGATCAATAGTTAAAATATAAAAGCAACATTGTTGCGCAACAGTGTGGGCCGACCTGCTACATGCTACGTGCTACGTGCTACATCCTCTACAGCTGGGGGATGGGCGTGGCCGCCACGGCGATGCTCTCGATGGCGCACTCGTCCCCCCCCCTGCGGATCCGGAAGTAGCCCCCCTCCCCCCACGCCGCCCCCCAGCTGTTCTTCACGGTCCAGAACTTCTGACCCGACCGGCGGCAGCGACCGAAGCCCACGAGCAACACGGCGTGGTTCGTCAGCTCGAAGGGGCTGAAGGGGTCCGCCACGCCCGAGTGGTGGTAGATACCCCCACGGTAGGTCATGAAGTCAGGGTACACCTGAGGGGGGGGGAGGAGGAGGAGAGAACAAGAGAAGAGGAGAAGGGGGAGAGACGGGGGAGGAGAGAAGAGGAGAGGGGGAGGAGGAGGAGAGACGAGTAGGAAGAGGAGAGGGGGAGTTAACATGACTCCAGACTGCCCTCAGGCTCCAATAAAGAAGGCCTCTCTCTCTGACGACCTCTTGACCTCTTGACCCCGGGGCTCTACCTCAAAGGACACTCCCATTGGTCCGTTGGTCACCAGCTCCAGCATCATGGCCGCCTCGCTGCAGCCGCCGTAGAACCCGCCCACGTAGCCGTACGCCGCCGTGTACGTGCGGCCGCAGTCCTGAGGGACGCCACACGGGGAGCCCTGCCCCGTGTACGGGAAACACGCCTCCTCCACCACGCCGAAGTCCTGCACGTACTTCCCGATCAGGAAGGGGAAGCCGCCATCGCAGCCTGGAAGAGACGAGAGAGTCTTCCTATTGGTCTAGAAGAGTCTTCCTATTGGCCTAGATGTGTCTTCCTATTGGTCTAGAAGAGTCTTCCTATTGGTCTAGAAGAGTCTTCCTATTGGCCTAGAAGAGTCTTCCTATTGGCCTAGAAGAGTCTTCCTATTGGCCTAGAAGAGTCTTCCTATTGGCCTAGAAGAGTCTTCCTATTGGTCTAGAAGAGTCTTCCTATTGGCCTAGAAGAGTCTTCCTATTGGTCTAGAAGAGTCTTCCTATTGGCCTAGAAGAGTCTTCCTATTGGCCTAGAAGAGTCTTCCTATTGGCCTAGAAGTGTCTTCCTATTGGCCTAGAAGTGTCTTCCTATTGGCCTAGATGTGTCTTCCTATTGGTCTAGAAGAGTCTTCCTATCGGTCTAAAGTGTCTTCCTGTTGGTCTAGAAGTGTCTTCCTATTGGTCTAAAGTGTCTTCCTGTTGGTCTAGAAGTGTCTTCCTATTGGTCTAGAAGAGTCTTCCTATTGGTCTAGAAGTGTCTTCCTATTGGTCTAGAAGAGTCTTCCTGTTGGTCTAGAAGTGTCTTCCTATTGGTCTAGAAGAGTCTTCCTATTGGTCTAGAAGAGTCTTCCTATTGGTCTAGAAGAGTCTTCCTATTGGTCTAGAAGAGTCTTCCTATTGGTCTAGAAGTGTCTTCCTATTGGTCTAGAAGTGTCTTCCTATCGGTCTAAAGTGTCTTCCTATCGGTCTAAAGTGTCTTCCTATTGGTCTAAAGTGTCTTCCTATTGGTCTAGAAGTGTCTTCCTATTGGTCTAGAAGTGTCTTCCTATTGGTCTAAAGAGTCTTCCTATTGGTCTAGAAGTGAGCCACTTGATGGGATGAGAGAGGACGACGTGACTTTCCATGATCACAATATGAATATCAAACTAACAACTTATTTTAAATGCAACATGAATGGAAACCAGGTTGTTTATCTTGAGAGTTGTTTGACCTTGAGTTATTCGACCTTGAGGTTGCGTTTACCTTGAGAGTACTGTGAACAGGAGACCACCTGCTGGGGGCTGAAGACGGGGGTCCTGCTGTTGTTGCTGAGGATTCGAACTCGCGCTTCCAGCATCCCCATCGTGGCGAAGGAGTAGCAGCTTCCACACGACGCTAAAACAAACTCACACCGTTAAAAACAAGAAGCTGTAGAGACGGAGCATCCTGTCCCTGTGCAGGGAAACAAAGTGGAGAAACATTGGCAGCTATTGTAATAAAATGCAACACCACAAAAAAATGACCTCATCGCGCCTCTGCACGGGTTCGATGAGGTCATCATGTGTGCACGGGTTCGATGAGGTCATCATGTGTGCACGGGTTCGATGAGGTCATCATGTGTGCATGGGTACGATGAGGTCATCATGTGTGCACGGGTACGATGAGGTCATCTTGCCTCTGCACGGGTTCAATGAGGTCATCGTGCATGCACAGGTACGATGAGGTCATCTTGCCTCTGCGCGGGTTCGATGAGGTCATCATACCTCTGCACGGGTTCGATGAGGTCATCTTGCCTCTGCACGGGTACGATGAGGTCATCGCGCCTCTGCACGGGTTCGATGAGGTCATCATACCTCTGCACGGGTTCGATGAGGTCATCATGCCTCTGCGCGGGTTCGATGAGGTCATCATACCTCTGCACAGGTTCGATGAGGTCATCATGTGTGCACAGGTACGATGAGGTCATCATGCCTCTGCACAGGTTCGATGAGGTCATCTTGCCTCTGCACGGGTACGATGAGGTCATCGCGCCTCTGCACGGGTTCGATGAGGTCATCATGCCTCTGCACAGGTACGATGAGGTCATCATGCCTCTGCACAGGTTCGATGAGGTCATCATGCCTCTGCACAGGTACGATGAGGTCATCATGCCTCTGCACAGGTTCGATGAGGTCATCATGTGTGCACGGGTACGATGATGTCATCGCGCGTCCCTTTGAAGTTGATTGGTTGAACTCATTTTCGTCCGTCAGCATCAGTAAGGTAACGTCACCTTGGTTCCTCACGGGGCTGATGAAGTTCACGCCGTCAACGTTCCTCCAGTCCCAGTGCTCGGGGAGCGCCGCCGCCATCTTGGCAACATCAGCTTTCACAGGAAGAGGATGAACACGCCTACAAAACAAAATACAAAGAGGGATGTTTACAGAAAACCTAAAATATAGAAATGAAGTGCATGAAGCTTCACCTGATGAAAGGGAGAGCCGTTTATTTATAACGATGAAAAGCATCTGTCGACTGAACTGTTGTTGGTTGAAGTTTATAAGTAGTAGAAGAAGGAAGCCAAGAAGAAGAAGAACAAGAACAAGAGGAAGAGGAAGAAGGAGGCGGAGTCAGTCCCTCTCACCGGGGGATGCGGGAGGCGGGGCCTCCTGCCCTCCGCTGCAGCTCCTCCAGGCTGAGCCCCTCGTGCTCCTCGTACCTGGCGGCTCTCCAGGAGCTCTGAGCGGCGTTGATGGCGTTGATGAAGTCCATGTTGTGTTTGTACGGCTGGTCGAGCGGCCTGGAGGGAGGGATATTACATTATTTTTTAAACCTAAGTTTATGATACAGTTACAGGATACAAATCATTTTTAAAAATCACCTACAAATCAGTGAATTAATTAGATGTGGTTTTATAGTTTAAATTACAATCAACTTTAATAACCTGTAACTCGACGATAACCTGGTTTAAATATAAATGTAACCAATATGCAAGAAGCAGCTTTACGTTGGTCCTCCCGACCCCTGACCCCCGGTTCCGTACGTACCGGCTGCTGAAGGGCGGCTTGTAGTCGGTTCTTGGCGCCACAGCTTTCAGCTTCTTCCCCAGGAAACAGGCCCAGTTGTGTCCCAGGACGTCGTGGACCCAGCCGGGGGACGTCTGGTCACACAGGCTGGTCACCTGGAGGCGGTCCTCCGTGTACTGGAGGGACCAGGGGTCTTTACAGGTGTTTTAGGGGCAACTTTATTTCTTCGGGGCAGTTTTGGCCTGGTGTGTTTCTGACGCCGAGTAAATCAATCAGATTTGTAATTGAATACAAATACCAAGAAACATCAATTTACTTAAGCGTATTTTACACACGGCTGGATATTATTCAGACTTGTATGTTTGAGAAGGAATTATGTGCTTAAAGACGTTTTGCCTTTAATTGGCGGCTCTCTATTAGATATTATCAATGTGTCTCTGCTAACAGGCCACGTACCACACTCCTTCTTCAAAGTATTGTTATTAAACCTCTCCCACTCTGAGCCCACTCTGGATCCAGAGGTGTTAATAACTACAGACCGATCTCTAAGATCCCCTCTCTCCAAGATCCTGAGAAAGTGGTCGCAAATCAGTTGTGCCACTTTCATCAATACAATAGCTTAATCAATTTACGGTTTATTTACACGGCTGGATATTATTCAGACTTGTGTTTGAGAAGAATTGTGCTTAAAGACGCTGCCTTTTTATTTTGCTCTATTAGATATTATCAATGTGTCTCTGTGTCTCACATCAGCTAATGTGCCTTCAAAGTGGCCAGGTTATTAAACCTCTCTGAAGAAGCCTACCTGGATCCAGAGGCACAACTACAGACCCCATCTCTAACCTCCCTTCCTCCAAGATCCTGAAAGTACGTAAATCAGTTGTGCGACTTTCATATCATAATAGCTTTGGCTCATAAAATTTCAATCAGGATTTAGAAAACACCACAGCACCGAGACGGCACTGGTGAAAATTACAAATGACCTCTTAATGGCAGCAGATACAGGACCTCTCTGTCCTGGTCTTGTTAGACCTGTTCCTGATAGAGGACTCCTCTCTGTCCTGGTCTTGTTAGACCTTAGTCCTGATAAAGGACTCCTCTCTGTCCTGGTCTTGTTAGACCTTAGTGCTGCATTCGACACCATTGACCATGACATCCTGTTACAGAGACTGGAGCAGTCGATTGGCATTTCAGGCACGGCACTAATTTGGTTTAAATCCTATTTATCAGATCGATCTCAGTTTGTATTTGTAAACGATGACGCCTCGATAACCACCAACGTTAATCACGGAGTTCCACAAGGTTCTGTGCTTGGACCAATTTTATTATCCTTATACATGCTTCCTTTGTGCAATAATATCAGGAAACACCCATAAACTTTCATTGTTATGCAGATGATACTCAACTATATTTATCGATAAAACCAGAGGAGAGCAACCAACTCGTAAAATTCAAGCATGTCTTAAAGACATAAAACATGGATGACCTGCAACTTCTTGATGTTAAACTCAGACAAAACCGAAGTAATTTTATTCACCTCAGAGATCAATTATCTGGTGATGTGGATTCTGTAGACGGCATTGCCCTGGCATCCAACACCACTGTAAAGAATCTTGGCGTTATCTTTGATCGGGACTTGTCCTTTAACTCCCACGTAAAGCAAATCTCAAGGACTGCATTCTTTCATCTACGTAATATTTCAAAAATCAGGCACATCTTGTCTCAAAAGATGCAGAAAATTGGTTCACGCTGTCATTTCGAGACTGGATTACTGCAACTCCTTATTATCAGGCTGCTCTAATAAATCTCTTAGGTCCCTCCAGTTGATCCAGAATGCTGCAGCTCGTGTTCTCACTAAAACTAAGAAAAGAGATCACATCACTCCTGCACTAGCTGCTCTGCAC
This sequence comes from Pseudoliparis swirei, assembly GCF_029220125.1. Taxonomy (NCBI): domain Eukaryota; kingdom Metazoa; phylum Chordata; class Actinopteri; order Perciformes; family Liparidae; genus Pseudoliparis; species Pseudoliparis swirei. The sequence continues at coordinate 27,892,696 of NC_079407.1, forward strand.
TGGCTCCCAGTAAAATCAAGAATCACTTTTAAAATTCTTCTCTTAACCTACAAAGCCTTGATTGGTGATGCACCATCATATCTTAAGGAGCTTGTAGTACCATATTGCCTCACTAGAGAGCTACGCTCACTAAATGCGGGACTACTTGTAGTTCCTAGAGTCTTAAAAAGTAGAATGGGAGCCAGAGCCTTTAGTTATCAAGCTCCTCTTTTATGGAACCAGCTTCACCTTCAGTCCGGGAGGCAGACACAGTCACCTCGTTTAAGAGTAGACTGAAGACCTTCCTCTTGACAGAGCTTATAGTTAGGGCTGAATCAGGTTCACCTGGTCCAGCCCCTTGATATGCTGCTATAGGCTGATAGCTGCCGGGGGACGTTTTAGGATGCACTGAGTACCTATCTCCTCTTTTCTCTCTCCTTAAGGATGAATTTTCATCTCTCAATCACACGTTACTAACTCTGCTTTCTCCCCAGAGTCCTTGTGACTTCACGTCTCATGGGGTCATCGGACCCTATGAGACGGCATAGATCCTATCTGCTGATGGATCATTGAGGTCTGGGTCGTGGAGATCCTGCTCCTGACTACGCCACTGTCCTGTTGAGACTCCGCCCACTGTTGAGACTCCGCCCACTCCTCCTCCCCACCGCCCTCTGCCTGATGGATCGTGGAGGTCTCCATCGTGGAATATGCCTACTATGAACTATTCATACACATTCATTGAATGTATTTAAACTCTAAATCTGTCCTTCTGTACACATTACATCTATTGCATCTGTCCATCCTGGAGAGGGATCCTCCTCTGTTGCTCTCCTGCAGGTTTCTTCCCTTTTTTTTCCCCTGAAGGGTTATTTGGGAGTTTTTCCTGGTCCGATGTGAGGTTTTGGGGCAGGGATGTCTATGTGTACAGATTGTAAAGCACTCCGAGACAAATTTGTAATTTGTGAAATTGGGCTATACAAATAAACTGAATTGAATTGAATGTGAAGTCCAAAAGTCTGGGGCCAAAACTTCTCTCCCTTCTTCTCTCGTTGTGACGATGAACCACGTCGAGGAAACGGGGAAGTTGAGCCAGACGTGGAGAAACCAGGCGGCCGGTGACACTTCCTCTGACTCAGAGTCATGTGAGCGATGTTCAACGTCACATGACCCCAAACCTCCAAATGAAGAGCTGTGCATGATCTGAGACACCATCACGGGGAGACCGAGTGAGGCAGGAACTACCAACTGTTAAATGTCAGGGAGTGTCGAATAATAATTGTGATCAGCTGGTTTTAATAAAGGGAGATGAACAGTGCAGAATTAATTTTTTACTTTTTTTAATTTACTGATCTGTGTACGGGAACCGGTTCTTTTTAGGGGTTTTAAAAAATAGATTAAAAGAGTCGGAGGAAGGTTAATCTGGTTGTAGATGTTTTCTTTGACTGTGTGAACTGGATTATGACGAGTCTTAGTTGTGGTTTTATTCATGCTGTGATCTAAAAAAAAACTTACTTTTTATTCATTCATTTATAATTTCTTTTTTTTAAAATATATATTTTATTTATTTCATTTTTTTCCATAATTGTTAAAAAAATACAAATATTTTATTTATTTTATAAAAAAATTAATATATATATTTAATAATTTTGTAAAAATAAAATGTTTATTTATTTTGTAAAAAATAAATAAAATGTTTTTTTTAATTATTATTGTCTGTCACCGTTTTAGGTTGTATCGTCTGAAACTTCTTGTGATGTGCTGCTGCTGCCGTCTTGGCCAGGACTCTCTTGTAAAGGAGATTTTTAATTCAATGAGGCTTTTCCTGGTTAAATAATTTCAAAATAAAATAAATAAAAAATAAGAATGGGATATGAACTGTTGTAGTTAACGTAGGATCACGTGACTAAATACTGAAGTTACCACTCATGTGAACTAGTTGTGTGACGCTTCTCCTACCTTGAAGAAGGCGAACCACTTGTACCCGTTGATGACCACCTCGAAGCCCTGGTTGTAGATGAGGGTGAAGAAGCCGACGTTGCCCAGCTCGTCCGTGGCCACCGACAGCTTCTCCAGAGTCACGGTCACCGTGCTCTCACCGTTCGCTGCAACACATGGATAACACTTTAATTCATCATCAACAACAAACATTAAACATTTGCTCCAACAACATTGACCCAAAGTGTCACTCCTCGGATATTCAAAACACAAAGTGATGTCCAAGGTGATGCAGAATCTGATGCATACAAAATACGGAGGGTTGGGATTATTTGTAATTTATACATCCATTTTTGAGGGTTATATAACTGTGATTGAAACGTGTATATATATATAACACACACACATATATTATTTTCTTCATTCTTTTTCTTTATTTCATATGAAATTTCTGATTTATTTGATTGAAATTATTAAATATGAATTTTCTGATTTATTTGATTGAAATAATTATAATCAAATAAATTATAAAATTAATATAAAATAAAGAAAAATAATAAAGAAAATAAAAAATTATATATACATTTAGATATATATTAGTTTTTATTTTCATTATTATTTCTCTTTTATTTTTCTGATTTATTTGATTGAAATTAAATATTAATGTTCGGATATATTTGATTGATTATAATCAGATAAATCAGAAAATGTATATAAAATAAAGAAAATATATATTTTTAAAATTATATATGTATATACATACATATATATTATGCTCTTTATTATTTTTCTATATTATATATACATTTTTTGATTCATTAGATAATAATAATTTAGGATAGGAATATACAAGCATTTTTTGCTTCTACCTTTACCTTTTCAGTCTTTCTGCTTTGTATGTTATAGAATAATATTGTTTTGCATTGATTGACTGAATAAAATAAACAACAACAAGGGGCAGCTTTACTAAACAAAAAGGACAAACATTAATTTAGTGGTTTTAATCCAAACTTCGTTACAGAAGGAGGAAGTGATCATTGAATCTTTAGTTTCTGACTCCACTGAAATCCTAAAAATCCGACAGGCCCCAAACGTGTCACCTGATTTCCCAGAAAAATGGTGAAACTACTTGGAATGACTTGGAAGCAGTCCCACAGGTGTGAGCCGTTCACCGGTCACGTGACGAGGTGCTGTCCTTACCTTCAGCCGAGCAGTTGACGGTCTTGTCGTGTCCAACTTTGGACACCTGGAACACCCACGTCCCCTGCAGGTCCTCGTAGGTACAGTTGGCCGGCGTGTCACCCATGGACCCCTCAGCGCAAAGAAGCACGAGCGCGCACACGAGCGCGCACACGAGCCCCCCGTTCAGCCTCATCTTCACACACACACACATTTAAAAAAGGTCGTCCTCGTCTCCAGGAAGTTTGGCCGTGTTTGACGTCCCTGTCCCCCCGCCAGAAGTCTCCTGAAACTTTAAACCTGCTTTACAAAGATACACGCGTCAACTTCCGGTCAAGATAAACAGTTACGACCGACGGCGCTACGCACATGCGCACACGAAGATAGCGACATAGCCGGCTAGCTAGCTTAACGTTCTCGTTAAAGTTGAAACACACCTAACGTTAACTACTTTTTGGATATGAGTGCATACTAGCGGGTGTATATGGTGTACATGTGACCCAGAACACGCTCGTGTAAATACTTTATCGTTACTGTGACACGTTTCCGGTTTGTCCTTCAAAGATACGGAGATTTCAGCGAAGAAGAAACCACTCGTCGCTCGTCGTTTTTATTTTCATTTTTTTCTTGTCACGTGACGCCGCAGCGGATGTGAGCATGCGCAGTAGACTGCTGTGTAATTTTGTATGAGGATATGTATTTGTAATATTTTTGGAAGAAAAAATAAATGAGTAACAACTGAAATATTAAAATTATTAAAATTATAACATATATATATGGTGTAATATAATAAAACCTTATTCATAAAAATAAAAAAATAATATTACTTCTTCATTTATTGTTTATTGTTAATTAATATCAAGTATGACTTTTTTTATCCATAGTCATTTTCCTAGCCAGGTGTAATAATATATAATAATAATAATAATAATAATAATAATAATAATTCAGTTTAGGTGTGTAACAGTTTCCAAAAGTGTGTCAATGTATCCCTATAAAAATAATGTCAACATACACACACCATGTCACACGTCACATGTTATAGTTGCAATGGTATCAGCTGATTGGCTCTTTAGCCTCATTGTTCTACAGGTGTGCAGCGTTGATCATCTTGTTTCTCTGATGATCGCTCCCTCGCCGCCTGCTTAGCATATCTGTATTTAGGATTGTTGATTTCATTAAGATGCATTGTTCATGCTGATGGGGATTGGCTTTCTCAGCACAGACTTTCCCTCCAAATGTTGTAATTATTAGCTAAAAATTGTCGATTTTTTACGATGTGACAGAAATGTAGAAACATTTTCAGAAATATAAATTCACTGCTAGAGTAATATACTAAATGTATTCATACGACTTCATGATGAACCATCTAATGACTGAACAGGGGAGGGGATCTGAGGCGGAGCCACAGCAGGAGATCACATGAGAGTAAACATGTCAATAAGGTCTTGTTGACATGTTGTTCTATCTTCGGCTCTGTTGTTTACCTCTTGTTTGTCACTTTATGATGTTGATTATGAACTTTAATGTGTTAAACCTGAAGGAGACGACTTGCCTGTTTGCATCTGTTGTCTGTCTTTGTGTGTGTGTGTGTGTGTGTGTGTGTGTGTGTGTGTGTGTGTGTGTGTGTGTGTGTGTGTGTGTGTGTGTGTGTGCGTGTGTGTGTGTGTGTGTGTCGCTGCATCCCGATAGGTCGGTATAATTCTAAAGAGCTTTTTCTTCTTCCAGCGGGCATTTAAAGGAAGTGCTGCCGGCTCTGATCACCATGGCAACCGTGACACAGACTGACTCATCTCCTCGACAGACCATAATAAGCACTCATCTGAAGAAGCCACTCAAGAGTAGGGATGGGCATCGAGAACCGGTTCTGTTTTAGAACCGGTTCCCAGTGAACCGATTGTTTGGGATCGTTAGCCAAATTCTTTAACGGTTCTGCTAACGGTCCTCTGTGGCGTTGCGCATGCGCAAACTTTTTTAGTTTCTTCAGACTGCAGCAAACATGGCAACTAGGCAGAAGCGCTCTAAAGTTTGGCTCTATTTCACACGACAAAATGACAACCACGCTACTGTAACGTGTGTCAAAAATCTATTTCGTCGAAGGGAGGAAATACAACTAATATGAAGAAGCATTTGAACACAGCGTGGAATTAAATGACAGGAGTGTCATGTGTTCGATGCAGCAGCTCAGCTAACGCCGGCTTCATCTCTTTCTGTCCAAGGTAAACTCCTCAGAAGTGATCACAACCACTCACTGTGTGAAGCCATTTGCCTTTATTGTGTGGAGTCGATCAAGTTATCTTCTGTCCTTCGTTTGAAGCACACATTTGAGCTCCGGCATTGGTCTCCATTATCGATCACTTCACGTTTGGATTGAAAGTCCAGTTTTGAGAAATGTTTGATCGTAACGGTATTAATTATTGAGGGCGTGTGTTATCAGCAAACGTTCGCGTTATCGTGTTTACTCATTATTAAACAGCATATCGATTTTAATCCATTATTAAATTTAGCATATAGCTACGCTAGCTTAGCTACAGAATCTTCCATTGTCACCCTACATTGAAGGTAGTGTTTGCCTCCTCTTAATGTGGCTATGTCACTCAGCAAATTCAGCGATTTTGTTAGTGCCATTTGTTTCATTGTGTAAACCAGCTTTCACTATATAAATAATCTCCATTGCCATCCAATTTAGCTGATGAGGTTCAGTCAGACCGGTTCAGAGGCTGGTCGTCTGTCTGGGTCTCAGGCTACAGCACGTCTTTGACACCTCCTCATATCTTTGTGTGTTCATCCTCCACCCCATCTGAGAGAGTGTTCCGGCAGACACAATAAGCGTTGTCCTGAGAGATCGCGTATCCTCCCGGAGAAAGCAGACATGCTTATTTTTCTGCACAAGAATTGTTGATGATCCATACAATTGATGGTTGCACACTTGGTATTTGCCACTGCTAGTTTCATTTTTGGCAGCTCAGTTCATATACCTTTAAAAAAAAAAAACAGGAAGGAGCACTGTAATTTCTAGGAACATGTTTAAATTAAACAGAATACATTTTATTTAAGTTATGTAAGTTTTATTTTAAGTTCAAGAGTAATATCGATAAATGTTTTGCTTATTTGTAAGTAAATGTATAAAAATAATATTACTTATTCATTTATTGTTTATTGTTAATTAATATCAAAGTATGACTTTTTATCCATAGTCATTTTCCTAGCCATAGTGTAATAATATATAATAATAATAATAATAATAATAATAATTCAGTTTAGGTGTGTAACAGTTTCCAAAAGTGTGTCAATGTATCCCTATAAAATAATGTCCAACCACACACACAAATACATGTCACGTCACATGTATTATAGAAGGCAATGGTATCAGCTGATTGGCTCTTTAGCCTCATTGTTCTCTGGGTGTGCAGCGTTGATCATCTTGTTTCTCTGATGATAAACGCCCTCACTTAGCCTGCTTAGCATATCTATTATTTAGGATTGTTGATTTCATTAAGATGCATTATTCATGCTGATGGGGATTGGCTTTCTCAGCACAGACTTTCCCTCAAATGTTATAATTATTGGCTTCAAAAATTGTCGATTTTTTTTTACGATGTGACAGAAATGTAGAAACATTTTCAGAAAATATAAATTCACTGCTAAGTAATATACTAAATGTATTCATACGACTTCATGATGAACCATCTAATGACTGAACAGGGAGGGGATCTGAGGCGGGCCACAGCAGGAGATCACATGAGAGTAAACATGTCAATAAGGTCTGTTGACATTGTTGTTCTATCTTCAGCTCTGTTGTTTACCTCTTGTTTGTCACGCCGCCTTGAAGGATGTTGATTATGAACTTTAATGTGTTAAACCTGAGAGACGACTTGCCTGTTTGCATCTGTTGTCTGTCTTTGTGTGTGTGTGTGTGTGTGTGTGTGTGTGTGTGTGTGTGTGTGTGTGTGTGTGTGTGTACTGGCATGTGTGTGTGTGTACTGGCATGTGTGTGTGTGTGTGTGTGTATCCGGATGGGTCGGTATAATTCTAAAGAGCTTTTCTTCTTCCAGCGGGCATTTAAAGGAAGTGCTGCCGGCTCTGATCACCATGGCAACCGTGACACAGACTGACTCATCTCCTCGACAGACCATAATAAGCACTCATCTGAAGAAGCCACTCAAGAGGTCTTAGTCACTCGGTCTCATTAGTGCTCGTACACCGTATATGTGTGTGTTAGTGTGTGTGAACGTGTGTGTACGTGTGTGTACGTGTGTGTGTGTGTGCGCTGCCTCTCAGACTCATTGAAACTCGTGTTTCTATTTTAGCTTCCACAGAAACACTCGGTCTCATTAGTTCGTGACATCGTGAGGCGGTGGTGTTAGTGGTAGAACTCAAGACTTTCAGTTCTCAGATATGTTCAGCTTGCCTCAGCGAGTCCAGAAACCGTGCTTCTAGAACTTAATATGCCCCAACACACACACACACACACACATAGCCTGACGCACACACATACATGCTGGCCTGCCATGCACACACGCACGCAAACGCACTTTTACATACATGCAAGCGCATCAAGCACTTACACACGCCACACATGCAGAGCACACACACATCTAGAACACACATGCACTGAACGCACACACACAAGCGCACACACACACATACACATGCACAAGCACACACACACGCACACATACATGCAAACGCACACACACACATACACATGCACAAGCTTTACATGCCTTTTATGCATACAACGCACACACATGCACACACATATGTACATAATGCATACAACGTATTATATATATGCACTGACATATACATGTACAGCACACACACACACACACATACATACATGCAAATGTATACATACACATACACACATATGTATACATACACACGCACACATACATGCAAACGCACACACACATGCACACATACACACACACATGCACAAGCACACACACACATGCACACACATACACACACGCACCATGCACACACACACATGCACACACACACACACACACACATACACACACGCGTGCACAAACACAAACACACACACGCATGGGAGAACATGCGTTCTTACCCACGTTGATCAGCTGTAGTTTCATGAAGGTGGAGATGGGGGCGGTGCCTCTCCATCACAGAGGGGGGCGGAGCCTCTCGGGCCTCGAGGTGTTGAAGTTTCCTCCTCCCCCTCTGTCCCCCCTGCTGAGCTGCACATCCACCGAGCCCTCAATAACAATGGGCTCCTCCACCCTCCCCCCTCTCTCTGTGATGACTGACCAGGTGAGAAGACAGCTGGAGAAACTACACCAGCAGGGCTGACAGGTCCTGAGTGGCATCAGCCCCAGGGTCCCAAAGACCTCATGCCACCCAGCCAAGTCTTGGTGTCCTGCAAGCTGCAAACCTCTTCAACCTCAGCCTGAGGCTGGGAAGTCCAGTGCTGTGGAAGAGCGTTAAGTGCCTGGTCCCTGTCCCAAAGTCAGCACCATCTGGCTCAGCGACTACCGACCGGTCGCCTCACCTCCCATGTGATGAGAGGTGTGGAGGAGGCTGGTCTTGGCCCCTACCTCCGCCAAGCATGGGTGAAATCATCGTTGGACCCTCTGCAATGTGTAACACCAGCCTCATGTGGGAGTGGGTGACGCCATCATCTACCTGCTGCAACGAAGCCTGCTCAGTACCAAGCACCCCTGGATGGAACCCGGTGTCTCTGTGAGAGTCCACTTTTCTTTGACTTCTCCAGTGCATTTAACACCATCCAGCCACTGCTGCTGAGTGAGAAGCTGCGGGTGGCAGTGTGGGGCGTCCACCATCTCCTGGATCACTGACTACCTACAGGCAGACCACAGTTTGTCAGAATGGGCCGTGTGCTGTCTGGAACGGTGGTCAGTGATGTTAAAACCCACAGGGAACTGTTCTGTCTCCTTCCTCTTCACCCTGTACACCAGTGACTTCCAGTACAACAGGTCATGCCATCTGCAAGTACTCTGATGATTCTGCAGTGGTCGGGTGTATTAGGGATGGGCGGGAGGAGGGTACAGAGGCAGTGGTGAGTGACTTTATAAAGTGGGCGATGAGAACCACCTGCGGCTGAACCTGGCCAAGACCAGAGAGATGGTGGTGGACTTCAGGAGGAAGGCGACAGCTCTACACCTCTGAGTGTCCTGGGAGTGGACGTGGACATGGTGGAGGTAGCAAGTACCTGGGCGTCCCATCGACAGCCGACTGAACTGGAAGGCCAACATCAACGCTGTTTACAAGGGGATGAGTCGACTTTTTCCTGCAAAGCTTCGATCCTTCAACGTGTGCAGCAAGATGCTGGAGTTATTCTACCAGTCGGTTGTGGCCAGTGTGCTGCACTTGCCATTGTCTGCTGGGAGCAGCATCGGGCAGTGACTACGTCTTAACAAACTGGTTAGGAAGGCTGGCTCCATCATCGGCTGCCAGCTGGAGCACCTGGAACAGGTGGTGGAGAGGAGGACGTTGAAGAAACTGGTGTCCATATTGGACAACCCGGACCACCCTCTCACCACCTCCTACAGGGACAGAGGAGTACTTTCTCCAAACGTCCTCACGCTCCGCTGCCACAAGGACAGATATAGGAGAACATTCCTGCTGCAGCTATGAGGCTCTACAACAGTTCATCTCTTCAGATCACCCTAACCCTTCTTATATTTTGTGTTTTGTTTTTTTATTCTTGTGTGTTGCTGCTACTGACTCGACAAATTTCCCCTTGGGGATTAATAAAGTATATATCTATCTATCTATTTAAATGAAGTCCTCTCCGGTCAGCTCGCCCACACGCAGCACAACGCTGCACATACGTGTGCATGAACGCCCACACACACATGCTGTGTACATATATATATGTGTGTGTGTGTGTGTGTGTGTGTGTGTGTCCACGCACACGTATGCACAGTCTGACTCTCACTGTTAACCGTATGCTGCCATGACACCCCGCGCCCACACACGTGTTATAGGACCCAGAGCATGACGCACACACATGAACACACAACACACACACACACAACACGGCTGCAGGAACACGGACGAGGTTCAGGGCCTCCGATATGAAATATAAACATGCTCAGACACCTTGAATCAAACCTCTGGATCTTTATGATATTTTTAATATCACACTCACTCAGGGTCTTATGCAGCCTTACGGATGACCTTTGACCTTTGCGCTCTGGGCAGATTATTTATCAACTTTGATTGAATTCTTCTCCATCATTTTTTCAGTGTGAACTGGAAGTTCAATAAAACAAGAAGTCAATGAGCAAGAAATCAAAAGACACACACACACACACACACACACACACACACAGGAGAGGACCCTGATGCGGTCACACTGGAGTGAACCCGTCACTGAGCTGAGGAGTGTGTTGGCGCTGATCCAAATCTCCTCCATCGTAACAACTAACCAACTACCTGTTTTTCTTTCATTCGTTCTTTATTCTTTTCATCCCGTCGGTTTCCTCTCCTCCGTCACGTCCTCTCCGTTTATTTTAAAAGCAGGTCATTAGACACAATTTGGAGATTTCGTCTTGAAGAGAATTAACGTTGACTCAGAGGTGGAGAGAGAGAAACACGTTCCTCTTCACGCGAGCTCCTTGTGATTTACACCGTTACCACGGCAACGCGCCCCTTTGAAGTCTAGAGATGTTCACCGCGAGGCAATATTCATACTAATATGTATCTATGACAGTTAAAATTGTGACGAACAAAACAAACTCGTCCCACCCGCCGGCCCCTGAAGGTGTAAACAACAGCAATGTGTGTGTGTGTGGTGTTTACACAGTAAACATCCCACGCTCTTCATCACAGAGCAGGGGTTACGGTAATAACCTAAAGTTATGTCGTCAGTATCAAATCACGATAATAACCGGGCGGAGGGAGATTAATGAAGCATTTCATCAGTTCATCACCAGATGCTGATTTCCCGCGATATATAATACATTTAAAAAGCAGTTCATCACGAGAGGGAAACACGATGACGGATATCTGGCGCTTTAATATGTTTCATTCACAAAGTATAAAATAAAATGACCTTGTGTGTCTTCCCCGATCAGCGGATGAGCATATCTGGATTAAAAGTATTTTTGAGCGTGGGCGGATTATCAATCCAATTCTTTAGAGTGCATTTCCACAAATATCATCAGGAGATCATCTTCTGCCCGGCGACAGAGATGTTTTTTCATCTTTTTTTGCTGAGATCTCCCCGGATAAATATGTTTTTTAATGTGTAGCATTAGCGATGTCATTAGAGCAGAAGACCAAACGTCTGCAGCTTTCCTTCACACGCAGAGACGGTGACCTCGTGTGTGGAGAAGCCAGAGAGGCTCAACAGGACCTGCGTTGTGTTTTTCTACATGACGGATTCATAAACATCGGTTCTTGGTACGAACGGATCGGCCCCGTCTACATCCTGGATGTGGTCACACCCGGCACGGTCGCTCCGCTCGGCAACAGCCAACCGACTCGTGACTCCGTCACTTCGAGCTCATCACTACATCCAGACTGTTGCTGTCCTGGCTCCTGATTGGTGGAACGAGCTCCACCAATCAGATTAAAACACAGATTAGCACTTTAGTGGCACTTAAATGTCTCTTACTTATGGTATTACTTGTGGTATTACTTATGACATTACTTATGGTATTACTTATGGTATTACTTATGTTATAACCTTCGCATTGAAAATGCAGAAGGTTATGTTTTGATCGCCGTGTATTTATTTATTTATTTGTATGCGTGTTACTCGCATAACTCAAAAAGTATTAAACCGAATCGCATGAAATTTGGTGGGATGATTGGTTATTATCCGGGGAACATTTGATTAGATGTTGGGATCGATCGGGTCCAAGGTCAAGGTCAAGGTCATGAAAAGGTCAAAATCTTCATTTTACTATAGCACGGTCAATTTTTATCCAATTGGCAACTAATGCCAAAATGTTCATAATTCAATGCCCAATCTTGTGATATGCGAAGGTATGCGCTCTACCGAGTGCCCATTCTAGTTACTCATGTTATTACTTATGGTACTTTTGTAGTTCGACTATCTTGATGAAATGTTACTTTCTGTATTCTTGTTGTTCTTAGTTTGTCCTCTTGGTTGATGCACTTATTGAAAGTCGCTTTGGGTAAAAGCGTCTGCCAAATGACATGTGATGTAATATTTCTCAACACCTGCTTAATTTCTTTACCCCAAATATATGAGACGAAGATCCTCCGCTACTTCGACGATACGCCTGCTGCACTTGTGATCTCTAATCCTCTTTGGTGACGATGTCACAGACCTGAGCCCTCAGAGAGAAGGAGACGTGACGCCGTCTCTCTGCTCAGCCTCTCCCGGGGTGCTGATGAAGGGCTGAAGCTCGTCATTTAGAGGAGGGGATGTGGAGGCGATGATCACGACCGACGGTTCTCGTCACATGCTTTTGTCCCGTGAACGTTTGACCGCGTCAGCATCTTCATTAGCAAAATACAAAAGATAAAAACAGCAAAGAAAGCTCAGCAACAAATTTATGGCGCACATCGACTCACAAAGCGGTGATGTCATCATTAAGATCAGAGACTTCCCCGTTTACATGTTGTGGACCAAAGTGAAACCACAAGTGAGAAGAAAACACCGGCACCGTTACTAGAAATTACTGAATATCATCCCGCGTTACATATTTTAAAAAAAGAAAAAAATCAACTTATCCACCTGCCGTCTTCCAGCAGAAAATACAGCCGGTTGAAAAAGAAGAAATAAACAATCTAAAACATTGTTTCAGATGTGCACCTTGTCGTGTACGTATGGATAATATTGCTTTAAACACTGGAAAATATGGAATATTTATATAGAAAATATCCAAAACAATAGAAACAGTTTTACATTTATATTTTTTGTACTTTTTTTTATGAAACCACTTATTTACCCACGAGCTCTAAGCTAGACCCCCCCCCCCCCCCCCCAACAATCCCCTTTGGCACAATAATCATATGAATATTAATTATTATTATTATATTGTAGAAGTACAACACATTTGAATGTTCACGCACACATTCAGAGTAGTAACACAGTTTCTGTAGTCGTAACACATATTGGTACCGTATGATGTCATCACAATTACAAAAACAGATCTTTTTTTCTTTTTTTCCACCTTTGTTGATATGTAAATTAATTTACTTTCATCTTAAAACAAAACAAAAACTGTCCTTGCATGCCCTTGTTATTTACAGAATCCCTTTGTTTGTTCTTTCTGGCTACTGTAGAGACACCAAGAGGAACCAGACCACCAGGCAGCAAGGAGGAACCAGACCACCAGGCAGCAAGGAGTAACCAGACCATCAGGCAGCAAGGAGGAACCAGACCATCAGGCAGCAAGGAGGAACCAGACCATCAGGCAGCAAGGAGGAACCAGACCATCAGGCAGCAAGAAGGAACCAGACCATCAGGCAGCAAGAAGGAACCAGACCATCAGGCAGCAAGAAGGAACCAGACCACCAGGCAGCAAGGAGGAACCAGACCATCAGGCAGCAAGGAGGAAACAGACCATCAGGCAGCAAGAAGGAACCAGACCATCAGGCAGCAAGAAGGAACCAGACCATCAGGCAGCAAGAAGGAACCAGACCATCAGGCAGCAAGGAGGAACCAGACCATCAGGCAGCAAGGAGGAACCAGACCATCAGGCAGCAAGGAGGAACCAGACCATCAGGCAGCAAGAAGGAACCAGACCATCAGGCAGCAAGGAGGAACCAGACCATCAGGCAGCAAGAAGGAACCAGACCATCAGGCAGCAAGAAGGAACCAGACCACCAGGCAGCAAGGAGGAACCAGACCATCAGGCAGCAAGGAGGAACCAGACCATCAGGCAGCAAGAAGGAACCAGACCATCAGGCAGCAAGGAGGAACCAGACCATCAGAACCAGACCATCAGGCAGCAAGGAGGAACCAGACCATCAGGCAGCAAGGAGGAAACAGACCATCAGGCAGCAAGGAGGAACCAGACCATCAGGCAGCAAGAAGGAACCAGACCATCAGGCAGCAAGGAGGAACCAGACCATCAGGCAGCAAGAAGGAACCAGACCACCAGGCAGCAAGGAGGAACCAGACCATCAGGCAGCAAGAAGGAACCAGACCATCAGGCAGCAAGAAGGAACCAGACCATCAGGCAGCAAGGAGGAACCAGACCATCAGGCAGCAAGAAGGAACCAGACCATCAGGCAGCAAGGAGGAACCAGACCATCAGGCAGCAAGAAGGAACCAGACCATCAGGCAGCAAGGAGGAACCAGACCATCAGGCAGCAAGGAGGAACCAGACCACCAGGCAGCAAGGAGGAACCAGACCATCAGGCAGCAAGGAGGAACCAGACCATCAGGCAGCAAGAAGGAACCAGACCACCAGGCAGCAAGGAGGAACCAGACCATCAGGCAGCAAGAAGGAACCAGACCACCAGGCAGCAAGAAGGAACCAGACCATCAGGCAGCAAGGAGGAACCAGACCATCAGGCAGCAAGAAGGAACCAGACCACCAGGCAGCAAGGAGGAACCAGACCATCAGGCAGCAAGGAGGAACCAGACCATCAGGCAGCAAGGAGGAACCAGACCATCAGGCAGCAAGGAGGAACCAGACCATCAGGCAGCAAGGAGGAACCAGACCACCAGGCAGCAAGGAGGAACCAGACCATCAGGCAGCAAGTAGGAACCAGACCATCAGGCAGCAAGGAGGAACCAGACCATCAGGCAGCAAGGAGGAACCAGACCATCAGGCAGCAAGAAGGAACCAGACCACCAGGCAGCAAGAAGGAACCAGACCATCAGGCAGCAAGGAGGAACCAGACCATCAGGCAGCAAGGAGGAACCAGACCATCAGGCAGCAAGGAGGAACCAGACCATCAGGCAGCAAGAAGGAACCAGACCATCAGGCAGCAAGGAGGAACCAGACCACCAGGCAGCAAGGAGTAACCAGACCATCAGGCAGCAAGGAGGAACCAGACCATCAGGCAGCAAGGAGGAACCAGACCACCAGGCAGCAAGGAGGAACCAGACCATCAGGCAGCAAGGAGGAACCAGACCATCAGGCAGCAAGAAGGAACCAGACCATCAGGCAGCAAGGAGGAACCAGACCATCAGGCAGCAAGGAGGAACCAGACCATCAGGCAGCAAGAAGGAACCAGACCATCAGGCAGCAAGGAGGAACCAGACCATCAGGCAGCAAGGAGGAACCAGACCACCAGGCAGCAAGGAGGAACCAGACCATCAGGCAGCAAGGAGGAACCAGACCACCAGGCAGCAAGGAGGAACCAGACCATCAGGCAGCAAGGAGGAACCAGACCATCAGGCAGCAAGGAGGAACCAGACCATCAGGCAGCAAGGAGGAACCAGACCATCAGGCAGCAAGGAGGAACCAGACCATCAGGCAGCAAGGAGGAACCAGACCATCAGGCAGCAAGAAGGAACCAGACCATCAGGCAGCAAGGAGGAACCAGACCATCAGGCAGCAAGGAGGAACCAGACCATCAGGCAGCAAGAAGGAACCAGACCATCAGGCAGCAAGGAGGAACCAGACCATCAGGCAGCAAGGAGGAACCAGACCATCAGGCAGCAAGAAGGAACCAGACCATCAGGCAGCAAGGAGGAACCAGACCATCAGGCAGCAAGGAGGAACCAGACCATCAGGCAGCAAGGAGGAACCAGACCATCAGGCAGCAGGACACATGGAGCTCACGATGGACAACAACAGACAGGAAGTGATGCAATACCAACAGTCCAATTAAAGTCAGATGAACTAATCCATGTCTTTGCTGTGGATATGATTCCTTGTCTAAGACGTCCAGTTAAGGCATGTCACTTTGCTTTTGGCACATGTGAGTACATCACATTCCACTGAAAGGCAAATATTTAAACCAGAATATTAAACTTCTCTTCCGTTTATCTGCAGACATTTACGATTGGAATATTGCGTCTGCAATCTGGAATGAAATACTACGATAAACACCGCGTAGATAAAATGTGAAGACAGCTTGGGTTGCGGTTGCTCCTGACATTTCTTTTCCCGATTCAGGAGGTTTGACATTTTGGGATGAGTCTCATGAGGCAACCTCTTACTTTAAAGCAGCAGATTGACATTTTGGCAATTTAGCGATTGGCTTTTTGTGCTGAGACAAGAAGATGGACGCCTCGAGAAGATGGACGTCTCAAGAAGATGGGCATCGTGAGAAGATGGGGATCGTGAGAAGATGGGCATCGTGAGAAGATGGGCATCGTGAGAAGATGGACGCCTCAAGAAGATGGACGTCTCGAGAAGATGGGCATCGTGAGAAGATGGACGCCTCAAGAAGATGGACACCTCGAGAAGATGGGCATCGTGAGAAGATGGACGTCTCGAGAAGATGGACGTCTCGAGAAGATGGGCATCGTGAGAAGATGGACGCCTCGAGAAGATGGACGTCTCGAGAAGATGGACGCCTCAAGAAGATGGACACCTCGAGAAGATGGGCATCGTGAGAAGATGGACGCCTCGAGAAGATGGACGTCTCGAGAAGATGGGCATCGTGAGAAGATGGACATCGTGAGAAGATGGGCATCGTGAGAAGATGGACATCGTGAGAAGATGGGCATCGTGAGAAGATGGACATCGTGAGAAGATGGACACCTCGAGAAGATGGACATCGTGAGAAGATGGACACCTCGAGAAGATGGACATCGTGAGAAGATGGACACCTCGAGAAGATGGACATCGTGAGAAGATGGACACCTCGAGAAGATGGACATCGTGAGAAGATGGACACCTCGAGAAGATGGACATCGTGAGAAGTTGGGCATCGTGAGAAGATGGACATCGTGAGAAGATGGACATCGTGAGAAGATGGACACCTCGAGAAGATGGACATCGTGAGAAGATGGACACCTCGAGAAGATGGACACCTCGAGAAGATGGACATCGTGAGAAGATGGACACCTCGAGAAGATGGACATCGTGAGAAGATGGGCATCGTGAGAAGATGGGCATCGTGAGAAGATGGACATCGTGAGAAGATGGGCATCGTGAGAAGATGGACTCTACTTGTCTTCTGTTGTTCTGCCCGTGGCTCTGAAAGGTCTCTTCTCCCGGTCTGGACTCTCTGTGATTGTAATGCAGGTGAATTCAAAGCAGTCGACTCGTGGTTCCTAGAGTCCTAACAAGTAGGAGGAGCCAGAGCCTTCAGGTATCAAGCTTAGGATACACTGAGCTCCTCTCTCCTCTCCTCTCTCCTTATGGACGTTTAGGATACACTGAGCTCCTCTCTCCTCTCCTCTCTCCTTATGGACGTTTAGGATACACTGAGCTCCTCTCTCCTCTCTCCTTATGGACGTTTAGGATACACTGAGCTCCTCTCTCCTCTCTCCTTATGGACGTTTAGGATACACTGAGCTCCTCTCTCCTCTCTCCTTATGGATGCTTAGGATACACTGAGCTCCTCTCTCCTCTCTCCTTATGGACGTTTAGGATACACTGAGCTCCTCTCTCCTCTCTCCTTATGGACGCTTAGGATACACTGAGCTCCTCTCTCCTCTCTCCTTATGGACGTTTAGGATACACTGAGCTCCTCTCCTCTCTCCTTATGGATGTTTAGGATACACTGAGCCTCTCTCTCTCCTCTCTCCTTATGGACGTTTAGGATACACTGAGCTCCTCTCTCTCCTCTCTCCTTATGGACGCTTAGGATACACTGAGCTCCTCTCTCCTCTCCTTATGGACGTTTAGGATACACTGAGCTCCTCTCTCCTCTCTCCTTATGGACGTTTAGGATACACTGAGCTCTCTCCTCTCCTCTCTCCTTATGGACGCTTAGGATACACTGAGCTCCTCTCTCCTCTCCTCTCTCCTTTTGGACGTTTAGGATACACTGAGCTCCTCTCTCTCCTCTCTCCTTATGGATGTTTAGGATACACTGAGCTCCTCTCTCCTCTCTCCTTATGGACGCTAAGGATACACTGAGCTCCTCTCCTCTCTCCTTATGGACGTTTAGGATACACTGAGCTCCTCTCTCCTCTCTCCTTATGGACGTCTAGGATACACTGAGCTCCTCTCTCCTCTCTCCTTATGGACGTTTAGGATACACTGAGCTCCTCTCTCCTCTCCTCTCTCCTTATGGACGTCTAGGATACACTGAGCTCCTCTCCTCTCTCCTCTCTCCTTATGGACGCTTAGGATACACTGAGCTCCTCTCTCCTCTCTCCTTATGGACATTTAGGATACACTGAGCTCCTCTCCTCTCTCCTTATGGACGCTTAGGATACACTGAGCTCCTCTCTCCTCTCTCCTTATGGACGTTTAGGATACACTGACCTCTCCTCTCCTCTCTCCTTATGGACATTTAGGATACACTGAGCTCCTCTCTCCTCTCCTCTCTCCTTATGGATGTTTAGGATACACTGAGCTCCTCTCTCCTCTTCTCTCTCCTTATGGATGTTTAGGATACACTGAGCTCCTCTCTCCTCTCCTCTCTCCTTATGGACATTTAGGATACACTGAGCTCCTCTCTCTCTCTCCTTATGGATGTTTAGGAGACACTGAGCTCCTCTCTCCTCTCCTCTCTCCTTATGGACGTTTAGGATACACTGAGCTCCTCTCACCTCTCCTCTCTCCTTATGGACGTTTAGGATACACTGAGCTCCTCTCCTCTCTCCTTATGGACGTTTTGGATACACTGAGCTCCTCTCTCCTCTCTCCTTATGGACGTTTAGGATACACTGAGCTCCTCTCTCCTCTCTCCTTATGGACGTTTAGGATACACTGAGCTCCTCTCCTCTCCTCTCTCCTTATGGATGTTTAGGAGACACTGAGCTCCTCTCTCCTCTCTCCTTATGGATGTTTAGGATACACTGAGCTCCTCTCTCCTCTTCTCTCTCCTTATGGATGTTTAGGAGACACTGAGCTCCTCTCTCCTCTCCTTATGGACGTTTAGGATACACTGAGCTCCTCTCTCCTCTCTCCTTATGGACGCTTAGGAGACACTGAGCTCCTCTCCTCTCTCCTTATGGATGTTTAGGATACACTGAGCTCCTCTCTCTCTCCTTATGGATGCTAGGGACACTGAGCCCTCTCTCTCTCTCCTTATGGACGCTTAGGATACACTGAGCTCCTCTCTCTTCTCCTCTCTCCTTATGGATGCTTAGGATACACTGAGCTCCTCTCTCCTCTCCTTATGGATGTTTAGGATACACTGAGCTCCTCTCTCCTCTCCTCTCTCTCCTCTCTCCTTATGGATGTTTAGGATACACTGAGCTCCTCTCTCCTCTCTCCTTATGGATGTTTAGGATACACTGAGCCCTCTCTCCTCTCTCCTTATGGATGTTTAGGATACACTGAGCTCCTCTCTCTTCTCTCCTTATGGTTGTGTAGGGTACACTGAGCTCCTCTCTCCTCTCCTTATGGATGTTTAGGATACACTGAGCTCCCTCTCCTCTCTCCTTATGGATGTTTAGGATACACTGAGCCCTCTCTCTCTCCTTATGGATGTTTAGGATACACTCCTCTCTCCTCTCTCCTTATGGATGTTTAGGATACACTGAGCTCCTCTCCTCTCTTCTCTCTCCTTATGGATGTTTAGGATACACTGAGCCCTCTCCTCTCTCTCCTCTCTCCTTATGGACATTTAGGATACACTGAGCTCCTCTCTCCTCTTCTCTCTCCTTATGGATGTTTAGGAGACACTGAGCTCCTCTCTCTTCTCCTTATGGACGTTTAGGATACACTGAGCTCCTCTCTCCTCTCCTCTCTCCTTATGGACATTTAGGATACACTGAGCTCCTCTCTCCTCTCCTCTCTCCTTAAGGACATTTAGGATACACTGAGCTCCTCTCTCCTCTCCTCTCTCCTTATGGACATTTAGGATACACTGAGCTCCTCTCTCCTCTTCTCTCTCCTTATGGATGTTTAGGAGACACTGAGCTCCTCTCTCCTCTCCTTATGGACGTTTAGGATACACTGAGCTCCTCTCCTCTCCTCTCTCCTTATGGACATTTAGGATACACTGAGCTCCTCTCACCTCTCCTCTCTCCTTATGGACGCTTAGGATACACTGAGCTCCTCTCCTCTCTCCTTATGGACGTTTAGGATACACTGAGCTCCTCTCTCCTTATGGACGTTTAGGATACACTGAGCTCCTCTCTCCTCTCCTCTCTCCTTATGGATGTTTAGGATACACTGAGCTCCTCTCTCCTCTCCTCTCTCCTTATGGACGCTTAGGAGACACTGAGCTCCTCTCCTCTCCTCTTCCCTTATGGATGTTTAGGATACACTGAGCTCCTCTCTCCTCTCCTCTCTCCTTATGGATGTTTAGGATACACTGAGCTCCTCTCTCCTCTCCTCATGGACGCTTAGGATACACTGAGCTCCTATTTTGTATTCTCTCCATCACACATGACTAACTCTGATTCCTCTCTGGAGTCCATTGGACCTGCTGGTCTGGTGCCTCCTGTCATGGTGATGTCACACACTGACAATACGCTATGAGGTCAGGACTTCTGCCAATAAGGTCAATCCCTTCTCTCCTTTGTTCTTGGTACAAAAGGTTTTGGTCCCAATGGCTTCAGGAATCATGTAGAAAATATACATTCAAACTTCTGAAGAAAACTGACTGGAAGAGTAGAAAATACTGAAATACTGGCAGAAAAAAGAAAGATGGACCGACCAAAAAGAAAGTTATGTGGAGGGAATAAATAAAAAAGTCCTTCAGAGGAACGTACAGTCTGGCACGTTAACACAAAGCACTTTAGTCAGAAGCATAACCTCTCTTATATTTACAGTGTTTCCCTTACATTGTATATGTCTGTGTGCTCACTCCTGTGTGTGTGTGTGTCAGCACACACACATATACATATATATATATAAATACATATATATTTAAATAAATAAATATGTTTATATATATATTTTTTAAATATATGAATGAATATATTCTGTATATATATATATTTATAAATATATACGAATAATTATATATGTATATATTTATACATATAAATATATATTTATATATATACATATATTATGTATATTTATAAATATATACAAATAATTGTATATATATTTATATATATATAAATATATATATTTGTTTTTGATATATATATATATATATATTTATATATGTGTGCCATAAATAGCCTCTGTTAAGTCCTTACAGGCTTAAGGAGTCTTACTCCATCAGTACTCTTCAATGTCATCTCATAAACTAAGATACAACCAAAACAAACGCACACACACACTCACACACAAACACACACACACACACACACACACGCGCACACTCTAATTAGTTGATAGCCATGTTACCTTAAGGCCACTCCCCAAACCTAAAGGAGGCGTCGCCCCCGACCTCGAGGACTCCTCCTCTCCTCTTGAGAAGCTCCTCACGTCGACATGTAAACACAAACACCGCCGCCACGGCGGGCGGATGGCCTTCATCTCTCCATCCTCCTCCTCACTCATTCTGACCCGCGTTGTTCTTTAAGCTCCGCCCCATAACAAACATCTGCATTTTTTCCTCTTCCCTCTGCGCGTCGCCTCACAGTGAGGATGAACTCTGGCTGTAGTTCCCGAGCGTCAGCCGGCTGTACCTCGGCGAGGGGGGGGAGGGCGGCGGGTGGGAGGGCGCCGGCGGGAGGCACAGATCCCTCTCCGAGACGGGCGAGCCGCCGCCGCCGCCGCTGCCGCTGGACGCCAGGGAGTCGCGGAAAGGCGAGGGCGGAGTCAACGCGATGAGCTCCTCCTCCGGCTCGCCCCGCCGGAGGGGGGAGCGGTGGAGGCGGGCGATCAGGGAGGGGGGGGAGGGGGGGTGGGCGTGAGGAGGGGGCGGCGGCAGAGGGACGAGGGGGTGGACCAGGCAGCCGCCGCCGCCCCTCCCCCCCGCGGTGGACTCCACGGGGGGGAGGGGCTGGACCTCGGCATAGGTGGTGAGGGTGTCACGGGGCAGCAGGTACGGGTCGGCGGGGTGTGGGGAGGCGTCGGGTCGGGGAGGCGACGGTCGGCGGGTGCGGGGAGGCGACAGGTCGGCGGGTGCGGGGCGGGCGACGGGTCGGGGGAGGCGTCGGCGGGTGCGGGGCGGCGGGGTGCGGGGGGGGCGGGGCGTACGGGTCGGCGGGGTGCGGGGGGGGCGGGGCCGCGTGGCTGTGCGTGGGCGAGGAGTACAGCATCATGTTGTTGAGCTCGCTGATGTTGGCGGTGAAGCGGTTCACCACGCAGCTGATCTGGTCCATCAGGGAGCTCGGCGGCGCCGGGCGGCCGTCCACGACCACCAGGCGGCCGTCGCTCGCCACCACGAAGGCGCCGCCGCCGCCGGGAGGACCGCAACTGCCGCCGCTAACGCTGCCGCCGCTGCAGACACTGCCCGGGTAGCTCGGCGGCTCCTCCGGCTCCGGCCTCCGGCTCACCGTGCAGACGACGGGGGACGGCGGCCGGCAGGCGGCGGAGTGGAGCTCCTCGGCCGCGTGGAGCTCGTACGGGGTCTTGTCAGCGTGGATGGCGAGCGAGGTCATGGAGGTCATGGAGGTCATGGAGGGCAGAGGCAGGTGGGGGGGCAGGCCGCCGCGCTCCTCCGGGCTCTTGGAGAAGGGCTTGATGACCGCCGTCTGGTTGCTCTCCTTCCTCTTGATGTGGAAGGACAGACGCTGCCACAGGTGGTTTCCCCGAGAGCCGCTACGCTCCGTCTGGGCCCACGACACCGACTTACCGTTGGAGCTGCAGGGAGGAAGAGGAGGAGGGAGGAGGAGGGAGGAGGAGGAGGAGGAGGAAGGAAGAGGAAGGAGGGAGGGAGGAAGAGGAGGGAGGAGGAGGAGGAAGGAAGAGGAAGGAGAGAGGGAGGGAGGAGGAGGAGGAGGAGGAGGGAGGGAGGAAGACGAAGTAAAAGTAAAGGAGGGAGGAAGTAGCAGGAAGGAAGGAAGAAAGAGGAAGTGGAAGGAAAGGAAGAGGGTTGTTTATAAAGCAGTTAGTTTGTGGATCTTTTCGTTGTTTCTTTATGAGTTAAACGTTAGTGACTCACGTTATATTAAAACATTGATGTTGTTTTTATTACATTTGAATACTTGTTTTTACAATAAATGTGAAGTTAGTGAAGGTCAAACACTGAAGTGGAACATTTACGTGTAAAAACAAAACTTCAACCAAAAATATCACATTATACTATATTATATTACATGACATTAGATTATATTACATTACATTATATTACATTATATTATATAACATTTTATTACATTATATTACATTAAATTATATTACATTACATTATATTATATTAAATTACATTAAATTACATTACATTACATTACAATATATTATATTATATTACATTATATTATATTACATTATTTATATTATATTACATTATATTATAATACATTATATTATATTACATAATATTATATTACATTATATATATTATATTACATTATATTATAATACATTATATTATATTACATTATAGTGTATTATATTATATAACATTATATTATATTACATTATATTATATTGCATTTCATTATATTATATTATATTGTATTATATTACATTATATTATATTAGACACAAACACATTGAAATGGAACCTCAACTTCATGAGGACTTCATCTCTCTCTCTCTCTCCCTCTCTCTCTCTCCCTCCCTCTCCCTCCCTCCCTCCCTCCCTCTCTCTCCTCCTCCTCTCCTCCCTCTCTCCCTCTCTCTCTCTCCCTCTCCCTCCCTCTCTCTCTCCCTCTCTCTCCCTCTCTCTCCCTCTCCCTCCCTCCCTCTCTCTCTCTCTCCCTCTATCTCCCTCTCCCTCCCCTCTCTCTGCTCTCAGCATTAGTCTCTGTCCTCCACTGGTCGTCCTCTTGTGTCAGTTAATTACTGTGATTAATCTACAGAGAACTCTAATTAAACCACACACTCACACACACACACACACACACACACACACACACACACACACACACACACACACACACACACACATACACACACACACACACACACACAAACAAATAAACACACACACACACTCACTCACACAAACACGCACAAATACATGCACACACACACATACACACACACACACACACACACACACACACAGGCACAAACATACACACACAGGCACAAACATATGCACACACACGCACACACATACACACACACTCACACACACACACACACAGGCACAAACATATACACACACACACACACACACACACACACAGGCACAAACATATGCACACACACACACACACACAGGCACAAACATATGCACAAACACATGCACACACACCCACATACACACACACGCAGACACACACACACACACACAAACACACATGCACACGCACACACATACACACTCACACACACATGCACAAACACACACACACACACACACATGCACACACACACACGCACACACACACACACACACACGCACATGTACACACACACGAACACATGAAAACACAAGAGAAGGAGAGCCTGTCCCCTGTGCCCTCACCTGAGCGTGTCCCGTGCCCCCTCACCTGAGCGTGTCCCCTGTGCCCCCCTCACCTGGCGTGTCCCTGTGCCCCTCACCTGAGCGTGTCCCCCGTGCCCCCCCCTCACCTGAGCGTGTCCCATGCCCCCCCTCACCTGGCGTGTCCCCGTGCCCCCCCCTCACCTGAGCGTGTCCCCCGTGCCCCCCCCTCACCTGAGCGTGTCCCCTGTGCCCCCCTCACATGAGCGTGTCCCTGTGCCCCCTCACCTGAGCGTGTCCCCGTGCCCCCCTCACCTGAGCGTGTCCCTGTGCCCCCCCTCACTGGCGTGTCCCTGTGCCCCCTCACCTGAGCGTGTCCCTGTGCCCCCTCACCTGGCGTGCCCCGTGCCCCCCTCACCTGAGCGTGCCCCCCTCACCTGAGCGTGTCCCCGTGCCCCCCTCACCTGAGCGTGCCCCCTGCCCCCCCTCACCTGAGCGTGCCCCCGTGCCCCCTCACCTGAGCGTGTCCCCGTGCCCCCCTCACCTGAGCGTGCCCCGTGCCCCCTCACCTGAGCGTGTCCCCTGCCCCCCTCACCTGAGCGTGTCCCCGTGCCCCCTCACCTGAGCGTGTCCCCGTGCCCCCCTCACCTGAGCGTGTCCCCCGTGCCCCCCCCTCACCTGAGCGTGTCCCCCGTGCCCCCCCCTCACCTGAGCGTGCCCCGTGCCCCCTCCTCCACAGGTTCACCAGGCTGGAGGAGCGGCTGCTGGACGA
>NC_079407.1:27923007-27925507 GCF_029220125.1 Pseudoliparis swirei
ACACAACCACCTCATTATGAGCTGAGGTTATTCAGGTGAAGAGGAAACGTCTCTCAGATGTTGTAGAAATATTGTAATAAATCCATTTCATGAATTGAAACCTTCAAAATAAAAGCACGGGATATCTTTCTTCAATTTCTTCGGGCATCCGCGTGAAATGACGCGGCCGGATGCGGGCCGCGGGCCTCGTGTTTGACACCCTGCCGACAGACTGCAACACGCACACACTGACCTGTGAGGTCAAAGGTCGGCCAGGAGCCCAGTTCACAGGCCTGGCAGGTGTACTCGTCGAACACGATCTCGTTCTCCTTGCAGGCCGTGCAGGTCCAGCAGCAGCTCACCTCCCCTTTACGGATCACCTGCAGGGGGCGGAGTCACAGTGACCTCACAGTGACATCACAGTGACATCACAGTGACATCACAGTGACCTCACAGTGACATCACAGTGACATCACAGTGACATCACAGTGACCTCACAGTGACATCACAGTGACATCATAGTGACCTCACAGTGACATCATAGTGACATCACAGTGACATCACAGTGACCTCACAGTGACATCATAGTGACATCACAGTGACATCACAGTGACATCACAGTGACATCACAGTGACATCACAGTGACATCATAGTGACATCACAGTGACATCACAGTGACATCACAGTGACCTCACAGTGACATCACAGTGACCTCAGTGACATCACAGTGACCTCACAGTGACATCACAGTGACCTCAGTGACATCACAGTGACATCATAGTGACTTCACAGTGACCTCACAGTGACCTCACAGTGACCTCAGTGACCTCATAGTGACCTCACAGTGACATCACAGTGACATCACAGTGACATCACAGTGACATCACAGTGACATCACAGTGACATCACAGTGTCATCACAGTGTCATCACAGTGTCATCACAGTGTCATCACAGTGTCATCACAGTGTCATCACAGTGTCATCACAGTGTCATCACAGTGTCATCACAGTGTCATCATAGTGACATCACAGTGACATCACAGTGACCTCACAGTGACATCACAGTGACATCATAGTGACATCACAGTGACATCACAGTGACATCACAGTGACATCATAGTGACATCACAGTGACATCACAGTGTCATCACAGTGTCATCACAGTGTCATCACAGTGACATCACAGTGACATCACAGTGACATCACAGTGACATCATAGTGACATCACAGTGACATCAGTGACATCATAGTGACCTCAGTGACCTCACAGTGACATCATAGTGACATCACAGTGACATCACAGTGACCTCACAGTGACCTCACAGTGACCTCACAGTGACATCATAGTGACATAACAGTGACATCACAGTGACATCATAGTGACATCAGTGACATCACAGTGACCTCACAGTGACATCACAGTGACATCATAGTGACATCAGTGACATCACAGTGACCTCACAGTGACATCACAGTGACATCATAGTGACATCATAGTGACATCAGTGACCTCAGTGACCTCACAGTGACATCATAGTGACCTCAGTGACCTCACAGTGATCATAGTGACCTCAGTGACATCATAGTGACATCACAGTGACATCATAGTGACCTCAGTGACCTCACAGTGACATCATAGTGACCTCACAGTGACATCATAGTGACCTCACAGTGACATCATAGTGACCTCAGTGACCTCACAGTGACATCACAGTGACATCATAGTGACCTCACAGTGACATCATAGTGACCTCAGTGACATCATAGTGACCTCAGTGACCTCACAGTGACCTCACAGTGACATCATAGTGACATCACAGTGACATCATAGTGACCTCAGTGACCTCACAGTGACATCACAGTGACCTCACAGTGACATCATAGTGACCTCACAGTGACATCACAGTGACATCATAGTGACATCAGTGACATCACAGTGACCTCACAGTGACATCATAGTGACCTCACAGTGACATCATAGTGACCTCACAGTGACATCATAGTGACCTCAGTGACCTCACAGTGACATCACAGTGACATCACAGTGACCTCACAGTGACATCATAGTGACATCACAGTGACATCATAGTGACCTCAGTGACATCATAGTGACCTCACAGTGACATCATAGTGACATTACAGTGACATCATAGTGACCTCAGTGACCTCACAGTGACATCATAGTGACATCACAGTGACATCATAGTGACCTCAGTGACCTCACAGTGACATCATAGTGACCTCACAGTGACCTCACAGTGACATCACAGTGACATCATAGTGACCTCAGTGACCTCAGTGACCTCATAGTGACCTCACAGTGACATCATAGTGACCTCAGTGACCTCACAGTGACATCACAGTGACATCACAGTGACCTCACAGTGACCTCACAGTGACATCATAGTGACATCATAGTGACTTCACAGTGACCTCACAGTGACATCACAGTGACATCATAGTGACCTCACAGTGACATCATAGTGACATCACAGTGACATCACAGTGACCTCACAGTGA
>NC_079407.1:27930507-27935507 GCF_029220125.1 Pseudoliparis swirei
TGTGTGTGTGTGTGTGTGTGTGTGTGTGTGTGTGTGTGTGTGTGTGTGTGTGTGTGTGTGTGTGTGTGTGTGTGTGTGTGTGTGTGTGTGTGTGTGTGTGTGTGTGTGTGTGTGTGATTGTGTGTGTGTGTGTGTGTGTGTGTCCTTGTTTAACACAATGTGGTGACATTATGAGGCACAAACATCTCATCATGTTGAAAGATTCCTTCTTCCTCTTCCTCTTTCCTTATTTATGATCAATATAATGTTATCCTCCTTCCCTCTCTCTTTCTCCCCCTCCCTGCTTCCCTCTCCATCTATCTATCTCCCTCCCTCTCTCTCTCAGAGCTCGAGGCCGTTGCCATGGTTTCCAGCCCACGCTCAACCTGCTGTCTGTATTTTGTGTCTCATTAGAGCTCAACAGGATTTTAAGTGTATGCACACGCACACACAAATACACACACACACACTCACACACACTCACGCTCACACTCACGCTCACACACACGCACAAACAAATACACACACACACACTCACACACACACACACACACACAAATACACACACACACGCACACGCACACACACTCACACAAACACACGCACTCACAAATACACACGCACACGCTCACACACTCACGCTCACACACACTCACACAAACACACACGCACACACAAATACACACACACACACTCACGCTCACACTCACGCTCACACACACTCACGCTCACACACACTCACACACACACAAATACACACGCACACGCTCACACACTCACACACACTCACACAAACACACACGCACTCACAAATACACACACACACTCACGCACTCACGCACACACACTCACACAAACACACATGCACTCACAAATACACACGCACATGCTCACACTCACACAAACGCACACACACTCACACACACTCACACACACGCTCACACACACACACACTCACACACACGCTCACACACACACACACACCACACACTACACACACACACACTCACGCTCCACACACTCACACACACATACACACACACACACCTCACACACACACACACCTCACACTCACACGCTCACACTCCTCACACACACACACTCACACACACACACACTCACACACACACCTGCCCACACCTCACACACACTCACACACACACACACTCCACACACACACACACTCACTCCACACCTCACACACACCTCACACACTCCCACACTCACACACACACACACACACTCACACACACACTCTCTCACACACACACACACACACTCACTCACGCTCACACACACACACACACACTCACTCACGCTCACACACACACACTCACTCACGCTCACACACACACTCACTCACACACACTCTCACACACACACACACCTCACACACACACACTCACACTCACCTCACACTCACACCTCACACTCACCTCACTCACACACACACACACACACACACGCTCACACACACACACACTCACACACATACTTACACACAGTCACACACACACACCTCACACCTCACCTCACACACTCACACCTCCACACCTCACACACTCACACACTCACACACACTCCACACACTCACACTCACACACCTCACGCACTCACACACACTCACGCTCACACACACACACACTCACACACACACTCACGCACTCACACACACACACACTCACACACACACACACACTCACGCACTCACACACACACACACTCACGCACTCACACACACACACACTCACACACACACACACACTCTCTTAGCATAGATGTTCCGTCTCTCCCTGTATTGAACGTCTCATTTGCATAATGGTATTTGGTGTTTTAGGCCAACGCGGAACATTACCAGCTCTTCCTCTTCCTCTTCCTCTTCGTGTCCTCGGGACATTTTGATCAGTATAAATAGAAACTGGAGCTCATTTGCAAAAGTGATTATTAGTTTGGAGGTTTCTTGGTTGTGATTTAAGACGAAGAGCCCTGAAGACGAGGAGCCCTGAAGACGAAGAGCCCTGAAGACAAAGAGCCCTGAAGACGAAGAGCCCTGAAGACGAAGAGCCCTGAAGATGAAGAGCCCTGAAGACGAAGAGCCCTGAAGACGAGGAGCCCTGAAGAAGAGGAGCCTGAACGTTCTTCATCGAGCAGCATGTTCTGACGTCTGTCTCTCCGGAGAAGGTCGAGAGTCCAAAAGCATCACCTGAAGAACCGTTCTTTAAGGACATGTTCCCTTAAGAACGCTGGTTTGAAAGGTTCTTCATGGAACCATAAACGGTGCTTGAAAGAACCATTTTTAAGGTTATTTGAGGAACCATAAATGGTGCTTTAAAGAACCCTATTTGTTGAAAGGTTCTCTGAGACACATTTATAGGTTCTTTGAAGAACTCTTTAAGGACTTGGTTCTTTAGAGAACCCTGGTTTGAAAGTTTATTTGAGGAACCAGATATGGGGCCTTAAAGAAGCATCTGCTGCCTCACAACGAACACGCCGCCGACATCAAAGAGCCGGCGGGGAAGAAGATCACAGACGGACGCGCAGCAAACATCCCAGAATGATTAAAGACATATTTAACTTGCATTCCAACACTGACATAATACAGACATCTTATGCAAACAATTGAATATATTAATATATATATATATATATAAATACATATATAAATATATATGTATATATATAAATAAATATAAATATATAACTATACATATATACACATATATAAATATATGTATATATAAATATATATATATATATATAATAATATAATATATATATATATTCATGAATATATATATATGTATATATTTATGAATTTATATATATATATATTTATATACATATATGTATAGATATATATTTATAAATAAAGATATATAAATATAAATAAATACATATATATATTTAAATATATATATACAGTATATATCAATACATATATCTAGATAAATAAAGATATATATAAATATATATATAAATAAAGATACATATATATATATATGTATATATATATATATGTATATATATAAATCCTGTTGAAAGGATTCTGTGAATGGATTGTGTTCAGGTGGGCCGGTACCACAGGTCTCAGGTACTGAGGAGCGATCCGGTTCCAGTCGGTTTATATTCTTCATCGTCTCTTTAAGACGTGAGAGAGACTCGTGGAAGGATGGAAGCCCCGCGGAGGTCAAAGGTCACAAAGACAACAGCAAAACTCATAACACCAAATGTCAAAACCGTCTCAGAGCGTGTGTGTGTATGTGTGTGTGTGTGTGTGTATGTGTGTGTGTGTGTATGTGTGTGTGTATGTGTGTGTGTGTGTGTGTGTGTGTGTGTGTGTGTGTGTGTGTGTGTGTGTGTGTGTGTGTGTATGTGTGTGTGTGTGTGTGTGTGTATGTGTGTGTGTGTGTGTGTGTGTGTATGTGTGTGTATGTGTGTGTGTGTGTGTGTGTATGTGTGTGTGTGTGTGTGTGTGTGTGTGTGTGTGTGTGTGTGTGTATGTGTTACAGAGAGACGCCAGTGTCCGTGTGTAACCAACTGTGTAATTACGTGAGTGATCGGACCACTTTGCACGCCCGTCATTCAATAACACACACACACACACACACACATACACACACACATACACACAGATACACACGCAGCCTGCTCACCTTGGCAGGTTCGAGGCGTCCGTCAATGACACACTCCATCACCCTCCGCCTCTCCTCCCTCTGACAGTCTGTCGCCTCTCATCCTGTTCCGGTTCCTCTTCTCTCTCCACATCTGGATCCTCTCCTCACATTTACTCCACTTCATCTCCTCCATCCTCCATCCTCCATCCTCCATCCTCCATCCTCTATCCTCTATCCTCCATCCTCCATCCTCCATCCTCCATCCTCCATCCTCCATCCTCTATCCTCCATCCTCCATCCTCCATCCTCCATCCTCCATCCTCTATCCTCCATCCTCCATCCTCTATCCTCCATCCTCCATCCTCCATCCTCCATCCTCCATCCTCTATCCTCTATCCTCCATCCTCCATCCTCCATCCTCTATCCTCTATCCTCCATCCTCCATCCTCCATCCTCCATCCTTCATCCTCCATCCTCCATCCTCCATCCTCCATCCTCCATCCTCATCCTCTATCCTCTATCCTCCATCCTCCATCCTCATCCTCCATCCTCCATCCTCCATCCTCCATCCTCCATCCTCATCCTATCCTCCATCCTCCATCCTCCATCCTCCATCCTCATCCTCTATCTCCATCCTCCATCCTCCATCCTCAGGTCATCCTCTATCCTCCATCCTCATCCTCCATCCTCCATCCTCTATCCTCCATCCAGTCATCCTCCATCCTCTCCTCATCCTCCATCCTCATCTCCATCTCTATCCTCCATCCTCTATCCTCCATCCTCCATCCTCCATCCTCTATCCTCATCCTCCATCCTCCATCCATCCTCTATCCTCCATCCTCCGTCCTCTATCCTCTATCCTCCATCCTCTATCCTCCATCCTCTATCCTCCATCCTCCATCCTCTATCCTCTATCCTCTATCCTCCATCCTCCATCCTCTATCCTCCATCCTCTATCCTCTATCCTCTATCCTCCATCCTCTATCCTCTATCCTCCATCCTCCATCCTCTATCCTCTATCCTCCATCCTCCGTCCTCCATCCTCCGTCCTCCGTCCTCCATCCTTCACTCGCTCTCTCTTGTCCTCCTGTGTCATCTTTTTAATAAATCATGGCTGACCATATTTTAAAGTGTATTTATTTGTCTCTGTTGTCTCGTTTGCTCTTTAATTATATTTAATGAAGGTTTAACGTGAAAACAAAGCAGGTTTTAAGGGTTTATTGCCGTAGAGACACACGTTCAGCTTTATGAAACGTTGTGGTCGTCAGGACGGTGGTGGGAGGAGCCACCTGTCACTCAAGAGGCCACGCCTTCACTCAAAGCCTCAACATGACTTAAACTCCTGAGTTATATGAAACTTCACCCCCCAGCCGTCATCAGCCGGTTATTAGCGTGGCCAAAACCGTT
>NC_079407.1:27943007-27960507 GCF_029220125.1 Pseudoliparis swirei
CCGAGTTCAGTACTTTACCTCAGAGTGACGACGATGAAGATGATGAGGATGAGGAAGATGAAAAATGAGCATCGTGGTGGCGATGACAAACGACACGATGTCGGCTACGGGAGGAGTAGAAAGGGATTTAATACCATCACATTATTATTATTATGGTAAAAAACATGATTATGAGTCCAAACTCTTAATTGTGTTCTCTGCGTATTGGCTCACATAGAGGTGCGACAGGCATTTGCCATCTCGTGTTTATTACACAGTTGGCATGGAAACTAAAGGGCTGAAAAGAACACACACACACACGCAGATGTAGATAGAAATCCTTTTGAAAGGTTATTTTTTGCGAGTGAAATGTAGGTGGAACAAAAAGATGAATGTGGAAACCAGCAGCGACATTGTGCTGCTGTGAATGCATGAGGAGCGACGCTATTGGTCCATTTGTGCATTCACCACCATCCAATGGGATCAAAGTGTCCCTCTACCAGCGCTCAGCCAACGGCCAGAGGTCAAAGGTCACAACTAACTGGACAAATGAAAGTCTCTGAAAAGGAAGAGTCAGAATAAATGTCCCTTGTTGCTCAGACTATGTACAATATGGATCCATCGCCTCCTAATCAATGACCTCATCAATGACCTCACCAATGACCTCATCAATGACCTCACCAATGACCTCACCAATTACCTCATCAATGACCTCACCAATGACCTCACCAATGACCTCATCTGCCTTGTATTAATGCACATTTATGAAACTAACTAAACGGATTCCATGAGAATCGTCTCCGTCTCTGTGCAGCTAACGCAGCGATTCATCTGCTACGATCATCAGACGTTTGCTTCATTTCTAAAGAAATTAAACAAGTTACAAAATCAGCAAATAACATCTGACAATTTTTTCAGTTGGGAAATATTTGGGTTCAAATCCGTCCCCTTCATCTGGAGATGAGTGTAGAACAACACAAACATGTGGGAAACCAGCACTGCAGCGAGAAGACCAGGATGAAGTTATTTTTGAGGTTTCATTTTATGCACATATTATGCACATTTTAAGCAAAATGTATGTGTTCTGCATATTATGCATCACTGGCTTTTCTTTAATGTCAGTATCTCTGTGTTTATAATCATCAGTGGATCTCATAAGTGGGCGGAGCCACAGCTGTAGCTCTCCATCTAACAGCAACTGAAATCCAGTTTGGATAAAACATTTAGTTTTCACCCATTTCCAACAGAGCGATCCCGACTCCAGCGAGTAAGACCCCATCGACCCGCCTCCACCAGTCATGTGACCGCCCCGCCGCTCTGAAACCAGCGCTGCAGCCAGAAGACCAGGTTGAAGTTCTTTTTGAAGTTTCATTACCACAAGCTGGATGCACATTTTATGTACATTTAATGCACATTTAATGCACATTTAATGCACATTTTATGTATATTTTATGCACATTTTATGCATATTTAATGCACATTGTATGCACATTTTATGCATATTTAATGCACATTTTATGCACATTTTATGCATATTTAATGCACATTTTATGCACATTTAATGCATATTTTATGCACATTTTATGCGCATTTAATGCATATTTTACGCACATTGTATGTATATTTTATGCACATTTTATGTAAATTATATGCACATTTTATGCACATTTTATGCATATTTAATGCACATTTTATGCATATTTAATGCATATTTAATGCACATTTTATGCACATTTAATGCGCATTTTACACACATTTTATGCACATTTTATGCACATTTTATGTATATTTAATGTATATTTTATGCACATTTAATGCACATTTTATGCACATTTAATGCACATTTTATGCACATGTTATGCACATGTTATGCACATATTATGCACATGTTATGCACATATTATGCACATATTATGCACATGTTATGCACATATTATGCACATGTTATGCACATGTTACGCACATGTTACGCACATGTTACGCACATGTGGTCTGTAATCCCGCGTGCGGCCGTAGCTCCACCCACCTGCCGATGAGCAGGAAGTCGCCCACCAGCCCCTGGCGCCTCATGGCCATGAGGATGTTGCGCACCGTCATGCCCTCGCAGAAACACGCCACCACGCGCGCTTTGGGCAGGTGAGCGCGCAGACGCTCCAGCAGCCGGTCGAAGCTCTGCTCGCCGGCGTTGCTCCAGATCTTACCTGAGAAACAACAACAACAACAACACGGTGACGGAGGAGATGCGAAGAGCCGAGTGTCTCCGAGGCGTGTTGTGTGCGTGTGTCGACGCACAACTACGCAACGCAGTCCTTAAGTGTGCTTCCTGTTTGTGATTAGCATGCTAAGCTAACGGTGGTTTCACCAGAGTGGGCGATGCAGATTCCCTCCTTTGCCGCCATGTCCTTGAACGCCTCCATCCCACTCTCACCGTAGTTGCCTGGAAAACCATAAAAAGGGAAGAAAGTGATCAATTAATATAAAATAATAATATTAAATTAATTCAGTTATGTTTTATAAACCTGTTTAAATGCAGAGGAACACACGGTGGAGGGGTGGATGGATGGAGGGATGGATAGAGAGATGGATGGAGGGATGGATAGAGAGATGGATGGATGGATGGATAGAGAGATGGATGGATGGATGGATAGATAGAGAGATGGATGGATGGATGGAGAGATGGATAGATAGAGAGATGGATGGATAGATAGATAGAGGGATGGATGGAGAGATGGATAGATAGAGAGATGGATGGATGGATAGATAGAGGGATGGATGGAGAGATGGATAGATAGAGAGATGGATGGATGGATAGATAGAGGGATGGATGGAGAGATGGATAGATAGAGAGATGGATGGATGGATAGATAGAGGGATGGATGGAGAGATGGATAGATGGATGGAGAGATAGAGAGATGGATGGATAGATAGAGGGATGGATGGATGGAGAGATGGATAGATGGATGGATGGAGAGATAGAGAGATGGATGGATGGAGAGATAGATGGAGAGATAGATGAAGAGATAGAGAGATGGATGGAGAGATAGAGAGATGGATGGATGGATGGAGAGATAGAGAGATGGATGGATGGATGGATTGTAACACCCTGTTCTGTTTCTCCTGTGTTCCGTGTCTCCTATGTCTCCTCTGTGTCTCCTATGTCTCCTCTGTGTCTCCTATGTCTCCTCTGTGTCTCCTATGTCTCCTCTGTGTCTTCTGCCTTAATTGTTTAATTCACCTTTTAAGAATTGAGCGGTTGATCTCTGGGAAGTACAAGGAGCTCCACGACCAACAGAATTATTTGACCGTACAGCTGAGGGATCTGCTACTCTCAAGCGAGCCGGGTCGGGCCGGCTGCGGTTCCCGGTCGCCTGATGGGTCGGCGCCGCCAGCCCCGTCTGGCTACCGGCCCCAGCAGCCCTCGCCGTGCCAGTCGGAGCCCCGGCCGTTCTCCACTGCCCCCTGGCAGCCGCCGGCGTTCCTGTCGGCTCCCGCTGCCGCCTCCGCCGTGCTGCAGTCCCGGCCGATCCGACCTCCCCATGCCCTTTCCCAGTCGGCGCTAGTTCCCCCTCTCCCATCTCTGTCCTGGCCGGCCCCAGTTCCTCCTGCCCCGTCCCAGCCGGCCCCAGGTCTCCGTGCTCTATCTCTGTCCCGGCCGGCCCCAGTTCCCTGTGCCCCGTCTTTGCCCCGGCCGGCTCTGGTCCCTCCTGTTCCTATTCCGTCCCCTTCCCGCCCGGTGGTAGTTCCCCGTGTTCCACCGCCGTCCCAGCCGTTTCCCCTGTCCCACTCTAGTCTGTCCCATCGCAGTCATCCCCTTTCCCGATTCCGGTTCCCAGTCTCCCGTCGCCATCTCATCCTGCTCCAGTTCCCAGTGTCCCGTCACCATCCCAGCTGGCTCCAGACCCCGGCCTCTCCTGTGCCCGGTACCCCAGCTACCCATCCCTGTACTCCGGCGCGCATTTCGCCTGGTGGTCGCCCGCCGGCCCACCCCCCAGACTGCGTTCTGCCATGCCCTTTGTCCCTCCGCCGGCTCCCCTCCACCCACCCTTGTTGATCCTTTGGGACGTCTGGTATCCGTCCCTTAAGAAGGGGGTACTGTAACACCCGGTTCCGTTTCTCCTGTGTTCCGTGTCTCCTGTGTCTTCTCTGTCTTAATTGTTTAATTCCCTGCACCTGCCCTCAGCCCCTCTTGTCTCGTTAGTCTGATGTCGTACACCTGTGTTTCCCCCCCTATATATTGTGTCAGTATTTCCCTTGTCTGCTGTCCGATTGTCGTCTCTCGTTCCGTGTCCTTTTCCTGTCATCCTGTCCGTGTTCCTGATCCTGCCTGCTTCGACCCTGCCTGCCTGCCTGCCCTGACCGATGATCCTCTGCCTGCCCCTTTTGGACCTTGTTTATTTTGCAACTGTTTTGCCTCATTAAAGAGTGCTTTTTGTTATTTATATTTCGTCCAGCCTGTCTCTCTGCGCCTGAGCCTCACCCCGTTACACTCCCCGTGACATGGATAGATGGATGGATAGAGAGCAGTAGATAATGAGCTTCACATTATGACATCACTCTCACGCCGTGGAGCAGTGACAGGTCAGGCCGGGTTGATGCCCTGCTCAAGGGCACCTGGACCAGGGTGGAAATTGAACCGACAACCCCCTGATTGAAAGACCTGCTGACCACTGACACATCCCGATGTCACGGCTCCTCTGAGCTCATGGTGGACGTGAAGACGCAGAGAGACGGAGAGATTTAAATCATCACAACAAATGATTTAGTGAAAGAGTTTCCTGAATGTTCTGCTGGAGGTTTGATTCCCTCTCAGGCCCCGCCCACTGAGCGGCAGAGGAAGTGGGTGACCTGGAATTTATGCTAATGAAGGTTTGTACGCGCTGGCAGAGAAGAGGAGAGGATTCCCCTCTTTAATTCATCCCCCTCTCCCTTTGATCTCTCCCTCTTTCATCTCTTCCTCCGAAACATCGAAATGATCTCAGACTATTACAAGATCTCATGTCTCCTCCTGTCACAGAGGATTGAATATCAGTGAGGCTGAAAGAAGAAGGGAAGATAAAGAGGAGAGAAGGAGAGGAGGAGAGGAGAGGAGAGGAAGAGGAAGGTATAAGAAATCCCACAATCTCTGACCACTACCACATCTCAGTGTGTGTGTGTGTGAGTGTGTGTGTGTGTGTGGTGGAGTGAAGTGTAAAGTCCTGTAATTAGTGTCTCAGTGAGAGCAATGGGAGACACATGGTACACACTGTCCTTCCCCTGCAACACATTGACTGACACACACACACACAATCACACACTCACACAATCACACACACAATCACACACACACACACACACACTCACACACACACTCGGTGAGCCCACCATGTGTCTCTTCATCACTCCATTTCTGCCTCTCACACGTCCTCCATGATGCTTTATGTTACCATGACGCCCCCCACCACACACACACACCAGGCTCAGACCCGGACCCCCGGGTCTGATCCTCCTCCGGTCCCAGGACCCACGTTACCGGGTATTTTCTAGAACACATTGAGATCCTAACTCCATCACATGGTAACCATGGTGACCATCACAGGGTACTGGTGTGAAGGTCACCATGGTTACCATGTGATGGTCATTTTCAGAAAACATAGAGGTGCTCCTGTGTCTTTTCTCCCATTGTATTCATCCCTCCTCCTCCTCTTCCTCCTCCTCCTCCTCCTCCTCTTCCTCCTCCTCCTCCTCACTTACCGCCTCCATCACTTGTCACTCTTATCAGGTCTATTACATGTAATTACACGTCCTCCTCTCCTCCCCTCCCCTCCTCTCCTCCTCTCCTCCTCTCTCCCCTCTCCTCCCCTCCTCTCCTCCTCTCCTCCTCTCTCCCCTCTCCTCCTCTCCTCTCCTCCTCTCCTCCTCTCTCCCCTCTCCTCTCCTCCTCTCCTCTCCTCTTCTCCTCTCACAGATGAAACTCTTCATTAAGTCAGACGTTACAAACCACACGGGGGGCGTCGCCCACGGCTTCGTCCAATCACATCGCTTCATTCATGTCCTGATATTACATGTTTTATTCAGTTTCTTAATATTAGTTTCTTTTGTCTCGTGAATCCAGATGAATCTCTCTCTCTCTCTCTCTCTGTCTCTCTCTCTCTCTGTCTATCTCTCTCTCTCTCTCTCTCTCTGTCTGTCTCTCTCTCTCTCTCTCTCTGTCTCTCTCTCTCTCTCTCTGTCTCTCTCTCTGTCTCTGTTTTCCGTGCAGACAGAACGGAAGAGTCTGGTAAATCTAAGGGTGGAGGGGTCTGCTTCATGACGAACAACATGTGGTGCGACCCCAAGAACATTAAGACTCTTTTCGTTCCTGCTCACGAACCTGGAACATCTGACGATCTCATGCCGTCCATTCTACCTTCCCCGGGAGTTCAGCTCGGTCATCACCACAGCCGTCTACATACCACCACAAGCGGACACCGACGTAGCACTATCGGACCTACATGATGTGTTATGTCGGCATCAGAACAAGTATCCCGCGGCTGTGGTGGTGGCTGGGGACTTTAACAAGGCAAACCTAAAAAAAGTCATGCCGAACTTTCACCAGCACATTACGTGTGCTACCAGAGGGGAAAGAACGTTGGACCACTGCTATACGCCATTCAAGAGAGGCTACAAGGCTGTCTCTCTCCCTCCGTTCGGCAAATCAGACCATGCCGCCATTTTTCTGCTTCCGGAGTATAAACAAAGGATCGCGCGGGAAGCGGTAGTGACGAGGAACGTAATGCGGTGGTCTGACCAATCAGAGGCTGAGCTACAGGACGCTCTGAGTATCGTCGACTGGGACATGATCCAATCCAGTTCCAGTGACGTCAGCGAGTTTGCGGAAGTAGCAATGAGCCTCATAGCAACGCTAACGGACACCATCGTCCCCACGGTAAAGTTAGGGTCTTTCCTAATCAAAAGCCGTGGGTTGATAGATCCATCCGTGAAGCTGTGAACGCCCGTACTGCTGCCTATAACTCCGGTCTTGTATCCGCAACATGGACAGTACAAGGCAGCGGTCTATGGACTGAGGAGGCGGTGAAGAACGCCAAA
Organism: Pseudoliparis swirei; assembly: GCF_029220125.1. Lineage (NCBI taxonomy): Eukaryota > Metazoa > Chordata > Actinopteri > Perciformes > Liparidae > Pseudoliparis > Pseudoliparis swirei. The sequence continues at coordinate 27,950,052 of NC_079407.1, forward strand.
AGGAGGTACCGAGACAGAGTGGAATCACAGATGGAGCAGCGCGACACCAGGCGCCTATGGCAGGGGCTACGGACTATTACAAACTACCAGAGCAGACCCGCGCAATGGTGAGTGCCGACGCATCCCTAGCGGACGACCTGAACTCATTTTATGCACGGTTTGAGGCTAGCAACAACAGCGCTAGCTCGCCGGCTAACAACAACACCGTTAAGCGTAGCCGAGGTGAGTTCTACCGCTGGGATGAACACACACTCTCTGTGACCGAGCACAGTGTGAGGAGGGCTCTGTTGAGGGTGAACACCAGGAAAGCTGCAGGTCCAGATGGCATATCTGGGCGAGTACTGAAGACCTGTGCTAACCAGCTAGCTCCAGTGTTCACCACAATATTCAACCTCTCCTGGCTGAGTCCGTGGTCCCCGCCTGCTTCAAGAGATCCACTATTGTCCCTGTGCCCAAGAATGCTTCTCCAGCATGTATGAATGACTACCGACCGGTGGCCCTCACCTCGGTGGTCATGAAATGCTTTGAGAGGCTGATAAAGGACTACATCTGCGCCTTCCTCCCTTCCTCCATGGACCCGCTGCAGTTTGCTTATCGCCCAAACAGATCCACGGATGATGCTGTCTCCCAGGTACTGCACACCACACTCTCTCATCTGGACAGCCAGAGGGGGCGCTATGTGAGACTACTGTTCATTGATTATAGTTCAGCTTTCAACACCATAGTCCCCTCCAGACTGGCCGGCAAGCTGATTGAGCTGGGACTGAACACCCCTGTGTGCTTGGATCCTGGACTTCCTGACCGCCAGGCCACAGGTGGTCAGGGTGGGCAGACACACCTCCAAATCCCTCACCCTGAACACAGGATCCCCCCAGGGTTGCGTCCTCAGCCCCTACTGTACTCCCTGTACACACATGACTGTGTGGCCAGGTTCAGCTCCAACACCATCATCAAGTTTGCGGATGACACAGTGGTGGTGGGCCTGATCTCCGACAACGACGAGAAGGCCTACCTGGAGGAAGTTGCTGATCTGTCACTCTGGTGCCAGGACAACAGCCTCATCATGAATGTCACCAAAACTAAGGAGCTGATTGTGGACTTTAGGAAGGTACAACAACAGAGGACGTACTCACCACTGGGGATTAACGGGACTACTGTGGAGAGGGTGAGCGGTATAAATACCTGGGAGTCCACATCACCGAGGATCTGACATGGTCAACAAACACAGACACTCTGGTGAGAAAGGCAAGGCAGCGCCTCTACCACCTCAGGCAGCTGAGGAAATTTAAAGTTTCCCAGAGGATCCTTCAGTCCTTCTACTCTGGAGCTGTAGAGGCGTCCTGACAGGAAGCATCACAGCCTGGTTTGGCAACTGCTCCGCTCAGGACAGGAAGGCTCTGCAGAGAGTAGTGCGTTCGGCTGAGCGCACTATTGGAACTACACTCCCACCCTGCAGGACTTGTACACCAGGAGGTGCAGAACCAGAGCCGGCAGGATCATGAAGGATCCTCACCACCCCAACAACAGACTGTTTCAGCTGCTGCGGTCAGGCAGGCGCCTCCGTAGTCACGCTGCAAGAACAGAGAGACTGAGACGGAGTTTCTTTCCTCAGGCCATCAGGATTGTGAACTCCGACCTCACCAGGACCCCCACATAGACCCACACAACTGCCCCTCTTAGGCACACACACACACACACACACACACACTTACTGTAAATATTGTGTTGTTTTTTATTTGTAAATAGTGTGTACTTGTTGCCCTTGCACATTCCTGCTGAGCATTGCCACTTTCATTTCACTGCACACCCTGTGTGTGTATGTGACAAATAAAACATCTTGAATCTTCTTGAATCTTGAATCTGTCTCTCTCTCTCTCTATCTCTCTCTCGCTCGACTCGAAAAAGGGGCGTAGACCTTGAGGACCAGATCCAAGGTCAAACACGTCTGAGGAAATACAAACACACACAACCAAAGACACACAACCAAAGACACACAACCATACACACACAACCAAAGACACACAACCAAACACACACAACCATACACACACAACCAAAGACACACAACCAAAGACACACAACCATACACACACAACCAAAGACACACAACCAAACACACACAACCATACACACACAACCAAAGACACACAACCATACACACACAACCAAAGACACACAACCAAAGACACACAACCATACACACACAACCAAAGACACACAACCATACACACACAACCAAAGACACACAACCAAAGACACACAACCAAACACACACAACCAAAGACACACAACCATACACACACAACCAAAGACACACAACCAAAGACACACAACCATACACACACAACCATCGTCATTTCTTTTGTGATTATTTTTTAATTTCTCAGCTCAGGTTTTTATTTTTTCACTTTTCTGCAAAGAAAACTATTTATATTTTTTATCAGAAGAATCAGAGATTCTGCGTCAGTTGAGGTTGTGACTCGGCTTCAGTAAACATCGGGCCCATCGGCCAATCACAGGGTCGGCGGTTCGATCCCCGCCCTCGTCGGTGTGCCCTTGAGCAAGGCACACTCCGAGTTCCCCCCGCCGCCTCAGCTGAATGACATCAGAACTCCTACAAACAAATCCATGGATTCATGAATCCTATTAATTATTATCGGATTACTGCAACGCGTTTTACTTATTTATGAACTCACACACACACACAGACACACACACACACAGACACACACACACACACACACACACACAGGTGTGAACACTCAGTTCCAGATGTAGTTCACTCTCTTACATGAACACACACTGACTCTTCACAACTCCACTCAAACGCTGCTGTTACCCCTCAGGCAACGCCAGAGGCCGGAGTGTGTGTGTGTGTGTGTGTGTGTGTGTGTGTGTACCTTCAGTGTGGATAGCAGACACGTAGCTCCAGTTGTATCTCTTCACGATGTCCACCATGGCTCGGGCCTGCTGGGCGTCCGACGGCACGACGCGCATGAAGTACTTATAAAGACTCTGAGACATCAAAGAGAATACAACCAATCAGAGAGGAGCTACAGAGGAGTCGCCCCCTGGTGGTCAGGAGAGAGAATGCAGCTTTAACACATGAAGCATAAAAGAAGCAGTCATTAATTCTCTGTGTGGTCCTGTCTACGTCTTCTGAGGCCCAGATGTTGGTCTCCAGGTAGAGGGTCTCAGGTAGAGGGTCTCAGGTAGAGGGTCTCCAGGTAGAGGGTCTCAGGTAGAGGGTCTCCAGGTGTTGGTCTCCAGGTAGAGGGTCTCAGGTAGAGGGTCTCAGGTAGAGGGTCTCCAGGTAGAGGGTCTCCAGAGGGTCTCACCTTGTCGCTGAGGTCCATGCTGGTGGCTGAGTAGGCGATCTGTGGTATGTTGAACAGCTGCAGAAGGTTCTGGACCTGGATGGCCACCGAGCTCGACCCCGGTCCGATTAAACCCACGATGGGTTTCTTCCCCTGCATCGGAGTAGCAGAGGGGTCTGCGCACTTCATCGTCGCTCCTCCTCCTCCTGCCGCCCTCTCCTCGGCCTCGTCGGAGGAGACCAGCGAGTCGCGGATGAACTCGATGCTCTGCTCCAGAGCCACGGCCGAGTGCCAGCAGGAGTCCCGGATCTCGCAGCCCAGCGAGATGTTGGGCAGGATGTGCGGGTCGGCGTTGATGCGGTCCAGCGTGTGCAACATGGCCTCCACCCGCTGGATGCCGTACTGCTCTCGCACCGCGCCGCACTTACGCTCATGGACCTGTCAGACAGGCCAGAGGAGGAAGTGAGATTTAACTGACAACAACGATGGTGTCTGAATGCGAAGGCCATTCAGGCACCATCGAATATATATATATATATATATATATATATATATACCTATGAATATATATATATTTATATATTTATGAATATATTGTTTAGAGATATATATATAATATATATATATAATAATATATTGTTTATAGATATATATATATAAATATTCATATATATTTATATATATATATTTGTATATATATATATAATACAGTATGTATATGTATATTATATATATATCTATATTATTTATATATATATAATACAGTATGTATATATATATATATTATATATATATATATTATTTATATATATATATAATACAGTATGTATATATATATATATAAATATGTTATATATATATATATATATATATACTTTAGAGTTTTCCAGGAAAATAACCTTTTTTTATTCCATGACTTCTCCAGGTGTTTCATGACCTGCGACACACAGATGCAAAATAAAAACATGAATTACCTTGTCGGCGGGCGGCTGATGGTGGACGGAGAACAGGGCTCCGATGATGATGTCACCGGGTACGTGTGTCACAATCCGGCGTTCGGACTGGGCGGAGTCGGCCTGGTAAGACCCCGCCCACACGGACAGCGCCAGCAGCAGCCGGGGCAGCATGGCGGTGCGTCGGGGCAGCAGATCTCTGGTTCCTCCCGGAGCGTCACAGGGAGCCGCTCGTCCCGGCCTCACGCCTCCGGGCCATGGCGGGCGCTCGCGGCGCGGGGGAGTGGTTTTTAAAAGATGGAGGCCGGCGGCGGCGTATTCCTTTTGTTTCCTTCTGGCTCGGCGTTCCCTCCCTCGGGGCTCAAGGTGGGAGCATCGCCCAGACGGGAGCCACCTGGGGGAAGGAACAAGAGAATCTGGGCTCAGGCTGGAGGAACGTCAGCTCCCCCAATTATGAGGAAGAGTTGGTCTCCACGGTAACAGACGTGTTCACATGGAGCAGAACAGACTGTTAGAAGGAGAAGGTCTAGAGCAACACACACACGCCTTTTTCTAAGATCTAAAACATGTGATCTACACAGTGAGATCTACATCATGAGATCTAAAACATGAGATCTACGTAATGAGATCTACACAATAGATCGACACAATAGATCGACACAGTGTCCAGTGAGCTGTGGGTTCTCGAGGAGGAAGAGGTCAAGAACTCGTCTCTGGACGTCATCGTCTTGATTTACGGCTCCAGGCTTTACGGCCTTGGCCTTTTATTCCTGGAGCTCTAAATCCCCGAGAGGAGTCTCACCGCCACGGCGCCACGGCGAGATATCAATAACATAAACCGCCACGCCCGAGTCACCGCTCACGGCCGCCGAGAGGAGAACGTTGTATTTAATACAGCGATCGCTCCAGGAGCTGTGACAGCAACACCGTCACCGACGAGGACCGGGAGTCGTCTTTGTTTCTTTATTTATCTTTCTTTGTTTCTTTTTTTTTACTTTCTTTCTTTTTCTTTCTTTCTTTATGTGTTTATGTATTTTATTTTTTATAAATGTATATTCTTTTATTATTATTATTATTTTTGTATTTTATATATTTATTTACATATTTATTTATTTTTATTCATTCATTTATTTTTATATATTTATTTATTCATTCATTAATTTGAATATATTTATTTACATATTTATTTATATTTATTTATTCATTCATTTTTATATTTATTCATTTATTTTTATATATTTATTCATTCATTTATTTGTATATATTTATTTATTCATTCATGTATTTGTATATATTTATTCATTCATTTATTTGTATATATTTATTTATTTAATCGCTCTTTCTTATTGGTCCTTGTAGATAATAATCAGACTTCCTGTTACCTTCTGTGAAGTTAACGTCTGCTGTCGGTGTTCCCTCCTAATTGGTCCCCCTTTCCTCGTCATTATAACAAATATAAATAAATGTATTTTTACAATTTATATGCAAATTGTTTTTGGAGACAGAGATTCAGATATATTTGTTATTCCTTTGTAGGAAGTAAACAGGAAGTAGAGAACAGGAAGTAGAGAGTTCACTTCCTGGTTGAATCTGCTGTTGGTTCATTTCCTTGTTTCATTATCGAGGTTTAAATAGTTTTTATAGACGAGTGGAGAAAGAGGAGAGAGAGATGAAATGAAATACTAAAGAGGGAATGGTGGGGGAGGACGAGAAGGAGGTAGAGGACAAGAGAGATAGAGATAGAGAGATAAGAGTAGAAACAGAAGGAGAGATAGAAAGAGGACAAAGAGCCTCACAGAGGAACATGAAGGTAAAGGGGAGGAGCCTAACAAATGAACACAACTCCTCTCTCTCTTTCTCTTTACCTCTCTCCCTCTCTCTCTCTCTACCTACCTCTCTCTCTCCCTCTCTCTCTCTACCTACCTCTCTCTCTCTACCTCTCTCTCTCTCTCTCTCTCAACCTCTGCCTCTCTCTCTCTCTACCTCTCTCTTTATTCTCTACGCATTAAACTTAGACGAGAACGTTTAATATTTGTTTCCCACAGCAGACGCAGGAACTTCATTGGCCCTTCCCCTGGCTCCTCCCCCTCCAGCAGCTCCACTTTAAAACTTCTTCACTGCACATTGTTAACGTGCTAAACGAGGAAAATGTAAATCATTCGTTAGAATCTGCAACATCACCGGAAATCCCCTCAAGAAGAGTCTGTTGTCTTTCTGCTGAGTGCACAGAAACATCAAGGTTCTGAAAGGTCCTTTAAGAGGCTTTGAGGTTCTACAACCATCACCGACTGGAGAACCATTGTTTCATCCGAGGCCCCATTAAAGGTTCTTTGAGGAACTCTTTCAAGAAATGGTTCTCTAAAGAACCCTGGTTAGAAAGGTTCTTTGAGGCATCAGATATGGGGCCTTAAAGAACCTTCAACAAAAGGTTATTTAAGACACATTTATAGGTTCTTTGAAGAACTATTTAAGGAAATTGTTCTTTAAAGAACCCTGGTTATAAAGGTTCTTTGAGGCATCAGATATGGGCCCTTAAAGAACCATTTTCTAAGGTTCTTTAAGACACCTTTAAAGGTTCCTTGAGGAACTCTTTTAGGAAATGGTTCTCTAAAGAACCCTGGTTTGAAAGGTTCTTTGTGGAACCAGAAATGGTTCTTCTATGGCATCACTCTGAAGAACCATGTTGGGTTCCAGATGCTCCTTCATGGTTCTGTGTGACCATGTGTCTCCATGTGGTTCCCAGACCACATCCCTGAGGCTCCTGGTTCCCAGACCACATCTCTGAGGCTCCTGGTTCCCAGACCACATCCCTGAGGCTCCTGGTTCCCAGACCACATCTCTGAGGCTCCTGGTTCCCAGACCACATCTCTGAGGCTCCTGGTTCCCAGACCACATCCCTGAGGCTCCTGGTTCCCAGACCACATCTCTGAGGCTCCTGGTTCCCATGCAGACCACATCAATAAGGCTCCTGGTTCCCAGACCACATCCCTGAGGCTCCTGGTTCCCAGACCACATCCCTGAGCCCAGGTGTGTGTCTCTTTATATTCCCCGCTCTACAGACCACATCCTTCATCATCTCCGCTTCATTAGATAAATCCGGCATGATGCTCGGCGACCTTATCGGACAACGGGAGCCGGCTGTCAAACAGCATCAGCATCTCTCTAAACGCTGGTCACTGATATCAGAACATACTCTCACACACACACACACACACACACACACACACACACACACACACCTCACCTCACCTGCTGCAGCACAGCCGAGGTGTGACACCAGGAGCCGGACCAGCTGTGACCTTAAAGCACTTCTTGCTCGATGTTTCCAACGAGCACCTGCAGACTCCTCTTCACACATCCGTGGTTTTTTCCGGTTTGCAGCGACCTTGTAGTACTTTTTCTTTTTTATTCTCCTCCTATAGAGTCTCGATATGTAAATGCATTGACACACACACACACACACACACACACACACACACACACTGTCCAAGGAGAAATAAAACCCCAGCGACGACAACACTGCGTGGCGCAGCGCCGCGTCCCTCAGACCCGCAGCGGGGGACCGGAGCCCGTCGGGGGACCGGAGCCCGTCGGGGGACCGGAGCCCGTCACGTCACCGGATCCAACACATTGGAAGCGTCTCTGATTCTTATTATGTATTTATTATTTACAAGCGAATCCTGCAAAGCCATGACAGAGACAGCGTCTGGAATGCCCCCGGGCACAGCATGCCGGCTGTCGGGTCCCTCTCCGTCTTCTCGGCGTCTCCACGCAGCCCGCACGGTGCACCGGGCGTCTCGACGGCGACCGGATATAACCGTAGACTAGACTAAGCAAGGTGAACTAGTCCGGAATCTGCCCGCAGCCGAGTCCCTCCATCAATACTGCGATACTAGGGAATATGAAAGTGCGTCAAGCCCCCTCGGAGCGGCATGTCGAGTCGCTCCGGAGGCGGCGCACGGACAGCTCACCTCGCGCGGATCCGTGTGTCTCCGTGGCGTCCCCGGTGCGTCGGTGTGTCCCCGGTGTCCCTCGGTTACTCCCGCCGCAGAGGCAGAGACATGGAGCTTAATGTCAACCGACCGACCGCCGCGCGCCCCGCAGCCGTCTGAGCGCCGCGTCCTCCAGCTTTCCGGTCACGCACCTGAGCCGGTCTCCAAACACCTTCCCTCCTTCCTCACACCCCCTTTCCGTCTGCGCGGCTTTCCTCCTCCTCTTCCTCAGCCCCTTCCTCAGCACTCGGCGCGCGCGCACACGCACACCATCCCGTCCCTTTTCCCGACTCTTGATTCATTTATCCTCATGGTCCCTTTAAGTTCACTCAACGTGTATTTCTTATTTAAGTATCTATGTTACCAATACACATGCTAGCCTCAGGTTCTACTTCCTGATGGCACGTGGGGCAAACTGACGTCATTGTACATTCTTATGCTGCGTTCACAGCAAAAGCGAACTGTTTCCACGGAGATAAGCCACGCCCCCTCTAAGGCGCGAACGATGCGAATAAACCACAAATAGTTAAGTGTCCCGAATATTCGTAAAGGTTAGCTGTTATTCTCACGCAGACATCAGTTTACATTATTAATGCTACGTTCACACCAAATATTGCAACGCTTTACTCAAGTTGTGGTTTATTCAAGTCTTTGCGCCTTATAGGGGGCGGGGCTTAGAGGGGGCGTGGCTTATCCCCGTGGAAACAGTTCTCCTCTCCTTCATCCAGCATGAAGAACTCACCACCAGTTCTGCTTCGTACTTGTTGAGGACGTCCCACACACGTCTGAACATGTAACGCCCTGGTTTTTGGGTTCATAACATTAATATAATATTAATATATTAATATATTTATCGGGCGAATCTTTCTGCAAAACTCGAGGCGAAAAAAGCTAATTTTTCTCGCCACGCAATTTGCAACATTCTAAACCGCTGCCGTCTGTACGTTGACTTTGCTCATGGGATCTACTGACGGAAAACACGTAAAACATTCGCAACGTGAACGCAGCTTTACACATACGTTAGCTTACATTCTTACGCAGACGTTAGCTTACATTCTTACGCGGAGGTTAGCTTCACGGCGGCTCAACGAACGTCACGTTGCTAAAGTCTTGTTTCACAGATTTGTGATTTCCCCCCAAACTGTTCCCCCAGCATATAAAGGTGACCGTGTGTCTCTCAAGCCGTCAGGGGCCGCATCAGATGACGTGGTGGGCCGCATTCGGCCCGCCGGCCTTGTGTTTGACACCTGTGTTCTATAGGGAGGAATTATTGGAGATTTAATATATATGTATACATATACTGTATATATATCATATGTCGTTAGCAGCTCCCGGTGGCTATGGACACTTATCTGGCGGTAATATTTTGAAAGTGATTATAAAAGAGTGAGAACTCGTCTTCATCATCATTTCCTCTCCACCAATGGGGAGCCAGGGGGGCGGGACATACCTCGGGTTGCCGGCGGGGGAGAAACACCACAGCATCCCTCACGCCTCCATCGCCACGCCGTCGGTGGCATAATCTACTCCTTCACTATGGCAACAAATGACCCCCCCCCCCCTCATCCAATGAGGACGCTCCACTGGCGTCACAGGTCTCTCTCTCTCTCTCTCTCTCACCTACCTCCACGATACCATCTGGAGATACAGGCCCACTGATTGAGAGTAGCCCGGGAGGAAGAACGAGTGATGGAGGGAGAGAGAGGGGGGGGGGGAGAGCTTTAGAGCTCGGCCTCCACGAGCCTGGGATTAATTTGCCAGCCAAATGCGTTTGGGATTATCAAACCATTAAAAGAGCAAAGATATAGAATACACACACACACACACACACACACAATGACATCATGCCCCCCCCCCCCCACACACACACACACACAATGACATCATGCCCCCCCCCCACACACACACACACACACAATGACATCATGGCCACACACACACATGCAGGCTGGCCGTGGCTTCAGCTGATGTAGTGATAGCCTGAGTGACCCTGACCTCTGTGTGTGTGAGAGTGTGTACACATTCACACACACATTCACACACACATTTCCACACACACACACCTTTTCACACACATATTCACACACATTCACACACACACCTTCAACTCTTTGATGGCAAAGAAGGAATGTATCATGTAATGTGTAGTGTGTAGTTTGTATTCTGTAACGTGTAGTGTGTAGTGTATAATGTG
>NC_079407.1:27963007-27985507 GCF_029220125.1 Pseudoliparis swirei
ACATGTAAACTGTTACAGAGCCATGTTTTGACACAATAAATCCCTTTGGTATACACAATTCATTGTTTTACTTTTCTTCTCTACAATTTTCTTGAAACAATGAATACAATCTTAAAATAACAAAGTGTATTTTATTAGAAGTAAAGACATTACTTAAATGAACTAATGATCTTAAGTAGCATTTACTAATGATATATTAGTGATTTGTTTATATATTCTTATGTATGTTTAACTTAACATAGTTATTTCATTAAACTTGGACTAAAGAAAAGAAATAATTAAAGTGAACTTATGATTTTGAGTAATGATTACTAATGTGGACTTAGATATGTCGACTGCAGGATTTACGATTTTAAGTTAACCCAACTTAACTTGTTTAGTTCTTCCATGTGTAAAAAGTGGTTTGAGGCAACGGGTTTCCACGAGAATTTCTAGTAAAGTCAGCTCGGGCTAAGAGTGCACACACAGTAACACACACACACACACAGTCTCACACACACACACAGTCTCACACACACACACACACACACACACGAGTTCCTGCCTGAGGTGCAGTGGATCAGCCGGTCTCGAGACAAAGTGTATGAAGGAATCAAGAATATTATCCCGAGCATGTGATGTGTGAGTGCACATTCTTGAGCATACGTGTGTGTGTGTGGGTGTGTGTGTGTGTGTGTGTGTGCGCGCGCCCGACGGTGCGCGTGAGATCACGCCAGAGGACGCCCCTAAAACCTGCTCACTGAGCGGAGAGAGAGAACAGGAGCTTTTGGTGAAGGAGAGAGGAGGACGGAGGTCTGACGGAGGTCTAGTGGAGGTCTAGTGGAGGTCTAGTGGAGGTCTGACGGAGGTCTAGTGGAGGTCTGACGGAGGTCTAGTGGAGGTCTGGTGGAGGTCTAGTGGAGGTCTAGTGGAGGTCTGACGGAGGTCTGGTGGAGGTCTAGTGGAGGTCTGGTGGAGGTCTAGTGGAGGTCTAGTGGAGGTCTAGTGGAGGTCTAGTGGAGGTCTGACGGAGGTCTAGTGGAGGTCTGGTGGAGGTCTAGTGGAGGTCTGACGGAGGTCTAGTGGAGGTCTAGTGGAGGTCTGACGGAGGTCTAGTGGAGGTCTGGTGGAGGTCTAGTGGAGGTCTAGTGGAGGTCTAGTGGAGGTCTGGTGGAGGTCTAGTGGAGGTCTGACGGAGGTCTAGTGGAGGTCTGACGGAGGTCTGGTGGAGGTCTGGTGGAGGTCTAGTGGAGGTCTAGTGGAGGTCTAGTGGAGGTCTGGAGGTCTAGTGGAGGTCTGACGGAGGTCTAGTGGAGGTCTGGTGGAGGTCTAGTGGAGGTCTAGTGGAGGTCTAGTGGAGGTCTGGTGGAGGTCTAGTGGAGGTCTAGTGGAGGTCTGACGGAGGTCTAGTGGAGGTCTATTGGAGGTCTAGTGGAGGTCTGACGGAGGTCTGGTGGAGGTCTAGTGGAGGTCTGGTGGAGGTCTGGTGGAGGTCTAGTGGAGGTCTAGTGGAGGTCTGACGGAGGTCTAGTGGAGGTCTATTGGAGGTCTAGTGGAGGTCTGACGGAGGTCTGGTGGAGGTCTAGTGGAGGTCTGACGGAGGTCTGGTGGAGGTCTAGTGGAGGTCTGACGGAGGTCTAGTGGAGGTCTGACGGAGGTCTGGTGGAGGTCTAGTGGAGGTCTGACGGAGGTCTGGTGGAGGTCTAGTGGAGGTCTGACGGAGGTCTGGTGGAGGTCTAGTGGAGGTCTGACGGAGGTCTAGTGGAGGTCTGACGGAGGTCTGGTGGAGGTCTAGTGGAGGTCTGACGGAGGTCTGGTGGAGGTCTAGTGGAGGTCTGTCGGAGGGCTGGTGGAGGTCTAGTGGAGGTCTAGTGGAGGTCTGGTGGAGGTCTAGTGGAGGTCTAGTGGAGGTCTGACGGAGGTCTGGTGGAGGTCTAGTGGAGGTCTGACGGAGGTCTGGTGGAGGTCTAGTGGAGGTCTAGTGGAGGTCTGACGGAGGTCTGGTGGAGGTCTAGTGGAGGTCTGGTGGAGGTCTAGTGGAGGTCTAGTGGAGGTCTAGTGGAGGTCTGACGGAGGTCTGGTGGAGGTCTAGTGGAGGTCTGACTCACCCTGATCGTGATCGGTTGGTGGTGTAGATTCAGGTTCCTGAAGAGTCCGATTCTCCTCTAGGAGTCGCCTCTGGATCTCATTGGTTGTCTGGAATCTGGCTACGTCTGCTGCCTCCACCTGTCCAGCACCAGGTCCTCTTGCCTCCACCTGTCCAGCACCAGGTCCTCTTGGCTCCACCTGTCCAGCACCAGGTCCTCTTGCCTCCACCTGTCCAGCACCAGGTCCTCTTGCCTCCACCTGTCCAGCACCAGGTCCTCTTGCCTCCACCTGTCCAGCACCAGGTCCTCTTGGCTCCACCTGTCCAGCACCAGGTCCTCTTGCCTCCACCTGTCCAGCACCAGGTCCTCTTGCCTCCACCTGTCCAGCACCAGGTCCTCTTGCCTCCACCTGTCCAGCACCAGGTCCTCTTGGCTCCACCTGTCCAGCACCAGGTCCTCTTGCCTCCACCTGTCCAGCACCAGGTCCTCTTGGCTCCACCTGTCCAGCACCAGGTCCTCTTGCCTCCACCTGTCCAGCACCAGGTCCTCTTGGCTCCACCTGTCCAGCACCAGGTCCTCTTGCCTCCACCTGTCCCCCGCCTGAGGTCTGCCATGAGGCGCTGGTTCCTGTCGGTGGTTCTGCTGCAGCTGGTCCGGACCTCTTTGGGCCAGTTCCCTCGGCCGTGTGCTAACCGGGACGGCCTCCGGACCAAGGAGTGCTGCCCGGCGTGGGCCGGCGACGGCTCGGCGTGCGGCGCCCTGTCGGGCCGCGGGTTCTGCGCCCAGGTGGAGGTCTCGGAGGAGCCCCACGGGCCGCAGTACCCTCACAGCGGCATCGACGACCGGGAGCGCTGGCCGCTGGCGTTCTTCAACCGGACGTGCCGCTGCGCCGGGAACTACGGCGGCTTCGGCTGCGGCGAGTGCCGGTTCGGCTACCGGGGCGCGAACTGCGGCGAGTACCGGGAGTCGGTGCGGCGCAACGTCCTGAGCATGTCGGCCGCGGAGCAGCGGAAGTTCACCTCCTACCTGAACCTGGCGAAGAACACGGTGAGCCGAGACTACGTGATCGCCACGGCGACGAGAGCCGAGATGGGCGCCGACGGGGAGAACCCGATGTTCTCCGACATCAACACCTACGACCTGTTCGTGTGGATGCACTACTACGTGTCGCGGGACGCCTTCCTGGGCGGGCCGGGCAACGTGTGGCGGGACATCGACTTCGCCCACGAGTCGGCGGCGTTCCTGCCGTGGCACCGGATCTACCTGCTGCACTGGGAGAACGAGATCCGGAAGCTGACGGGGGATCTGAGCTTCACCATCCCGTACTGGGACTGGAGGGACGCCGAGGCCTGCGAGGTGTGCACCGACGCCCTGATGGGGGGCCGCAGCCCAATGGACCCCAACCTGCTAAGCCCCGCCTCCGTCTTCTCCTCCTGGAAGGTGAGCGCCACGACCTGAAGGGCCAGTATGGACCCTCTGGGGTCAGAGGTCATCGTCTCCACTTGACACAACTTCTTAAATTCACCTTTTAGCCACTTGACACAAACCCAACAGTGTGTACGTGTGTGTATGTGTGTGTGTTTGTGTGCGTGTTTTTGTGTGTGTGTTTCTGTGTATGTGTGAGAGTGTGTGTGTTCTGTGTATGTGTGTCTATGTGCGTGTGTTTGTGTGTGTGTTTCTGTGTTTATGTGAGTGTGTGTTTCTGTATATGTGTGTGGGTGTGTATGTGTTTCTGTGTTTGTGTGTATGTGTGTGTGAGAGTGTGTGTGTTCTGTGTATGTGTGTCTATGTGTGTGTGCGTGTGTTTGTGTGTTTGTGTGTGTGTTTCTGTGTAAGTGTGTCTATGTGTGTGTATTTCTGTGTATGTGTGTCTATGTGTGTGTGTTTGTGTTTATATGCATGTGTGTGTATATGTGTGTATGCGTGTGAGTGTGTTTTTGTGTTTGTGTATTTCTGTGTGTGTGTGTGTGTCTTTGTGATATAGACAGACATGTTATATGAATACACACCAACATTAGCAGGTCGGTGTTCTGCTAATTCGAACAATGTAGAAGTGTTTACATGGATGTAGAAAGCTCAAATACCTAAATGTGTGTGTGTGTGTGTGTGTGTGTGTGTGTGTGTGTGTGTAGGTGATCTGCACCCAGCCAGAGGAGTACAACAGTCGAGAGGCGTTATGTAACGGCACCGGGGAGGGTCCGCTGTTACGTAACCCTGGCAACCACGACACCAACCGGACCCAGAGGCTCCCGACGACGGCCGACGTGGACTTCACCGTCGGCCTCAGCGAGTACGAGACGGGGCCCATGGACCGGTCCGCCAACATGAGCTTCAGGAACGTCATCGAGGGTAAGACACACACACACACACACACACACACACACACATACATATACTTGTAATCGCAGGCCTGTGAGGACCTTGACTAGGAGGTGTCTCGTGGGGACACCACTTTCAAAATTGACCACCACACACACCACACACATACACACACACCACATACACACACACCACATACACACACACCACATACACATATAGATACACAACCACACATACACGGCAACACTGTGTCGCTCGAGGCCGATAGTACCCGTGATCTCAAAGGTCACGACCTCCAGCTGAAGCTCCGTGAGTCATGTGATGTGTGCTGCAGGTTTTGCGAGCCCCTCGTCGGGCGTGGCGATGTCGGGCCGGAGCACGATGCACAACGGCCTCCACGTGTTCATGAACGGCTCCATGTCCAACGTGCAGGGCTCCGCCAACGACCCCATCTTCCTGCTGCACCACGCCTTCATCGACAGGTGAACTCGTGCGATCGCCCCGTCACCCGGGCATCGTTACACCTGTCCACTGAACTTGTGCCCCCCATATACTAACTACCTGCCACACTGCTCCCCACTGCCCCCTGTGGTCAACCTGAGATATGCTCCACACTCAAACATATAATACACAGACCGGACTAATGTGCGTCTAGTTATCGTGCTGTTTCTAATGCCACTGCGATGTTTATATGAAATAGAGTCAAATCTATTATCATCTGGTCATTTATTTGTATTTACTGCAGCATAACTCCATTTGTTTGATGAAGAAACTTTTATGTGTAAAAGAGAATGAAGGAGGCACAAAACAAAGTTAGGGATAGTACATGTTACGGTTATTTGTCCTTTTAGGTTAATCACAATAATTACAATTAATTAATAATTATATTATTTATAAAATGATATTGACAAGGCAATTTAATTATACCATTCTTTAAAAGTATGAAGCGTATTTCAAACAAAATATATAATACCTTAGTTGTCTCTTATTTAGGAAATCTTCATTTTAACAATGTCTTAACCTCCTTGATACAACCGTTCTTGATTTCTCTTACTATATTTATCATAACTATCTCATTCCCTCTATTATCTCCTCATCATTCCTCTCTTCTGTCCATCCCTCCATTCTCTCTATTATCTCCTGGCCATCCCTCACTCATGTCCATCTCTCCGTTCCCTCCTTCTCTCCTCCAGTATCTTTGAGCGCTGGCTCAGAGCCCACCAGCCCGCCCGGACCACTTACCCACGAGCCAACGCTCCCATTGGCCACAACGACGGGTACTACATGGTGCCCTTCCTGCCCCTCTTCAGGAACGGAGACTACTTCCTGTCCAACAAGGCCCTGGGCTTCGAGTACTCCTACCTGTTGGACCCTGGTCAGTACCGAGTGACACATAAGCCCAGTAAACTTTACATTCTATATAAATATAAAAATATATATTTTATATATAAATATATGTGTATATATGTACATATGTATATATACATTTATATTATATATATAACTATTTTATATATGAAAATAAATTGTATATATATAAATATATTTTATATATTTCTATATACATATAAATATTTGTATATGTATATGTAAATATATACTTTTATAAAATATATTTATATATATATCTATAAATATATTTATAGATATATATAAATTTATATATTTATATATATATATATGCAGTCCAAAGTTTAAAAAGTTTTGCCAAATTTATATTAAGAATATTCATTTTTTAAAATTATATATTATGTATATTATTATTATATATAATTTTATAGTAGACGCTTTAAGTTCCAGCTGTGTTGCACCTGTACGTGTGAGACATCTGTAGCCCTGGCATAGTCGAGAGTGTCGTGGTTGTAATAAAACTAAAAAGTTCAATGTCTTATCAATATCTGAGGAGCTTGTGGATGGTTATGTATCCCTGCAGATATTAACCATTGATTGCTCTCAAGGATGTTTTGTTTTAAGGGTAGATTAACTGTATTGTGACCTTAATACAAATGTCTTGATGACGTCTGCAACACATCCAACCAGGTCACGCTGTGGTGCTGATAGGATCACACAGGATTGATTGTTGGTGGACAAAGGAAGCTCACATCAATAATAAAGCACACTGTGTAACGTGTCGTGAGGGACAGCAACATGACTCAACTACCACAGGCATGAAAAGCGTGCAAGACTATGTTAAAGGAGTAGTGTGAAGGAACGACTCAATAATCCATGTCTGATCGGGACGACAACATTCATAATTCAATAATTCAAGCTGTATTGGTTCCAGAAAGGCGAAGCAGATATATATTAAACCAACAGGGGGCGATAGAGAGCACAACATAGAAAAATAACAATGTTTAGGCATACTTTTCACTACTTTCTCTTATTATTTTGGTTATGAAATGTATGTTAAAGGCTAAGCAGATATATATTATACCAATAGGGGGCGACAGAGAGCACAAAATAGAAAAAAGGCATATTTTTCATAACCTTTTCTTATTATTTGAGTCAATTCACTTAAAAGAATAGCCAGTTTTCCAAATACGTGCCACTACTGCACGGTTTCATTATTTCTTCTTCGTTCTGACGCCATCGTTTCTAAAAGCTGATCTCATGGCGTCTCCTCTACAGGCCAGAGGTTCCTGCAGGAGTTCCTGACCCCTTACCTGGAGCAGGCCCAGCTCATCTGGCCGTGGCTGCTGGGCGCCGCCGTCCTCGGGGCCGCGGTCGCCGCCCTCTTCGCAGCGCTGGTGATTGTCGGAAGGAGGAAGTGGAAGTGCAGCCAGAGGAAGACGAGGAGACCGAGCTACAGGGAGAGGCAGCCGTTACTGCAGAGCAGCTCCGAGGAAGGCTCGTCTTCATACCAGACCACGCTGTGACCTTCAGACCACGCTGCGACCTTCAGACCACGCTGCGACCTTCAGACCACGCTGCGACCTTCAGACCACGCTGCGACCTTCAGACCACACTGTGACCTTCAGACCACGCTGTGACCTTCAGACCACGCTGCGACCTTCAGATCACGCTGTGACCTTCAGACCACGTTGTGACCTTCAGACCACGTTGTGACCTTCAGACCACGCTGTGACCTTCAGATCACGCTGTGACCTTCAGACTAAGCTGTGACCTTCAGACCACGCTGTGACCTTCAGATTACATTACATTACATTACATGTCATTTAGCAGACGCTTTTATCCAAAGCGACTTACAATAAGTGCATTTCAACCTAGAGTACAAACTAAGAACAACAAGAATACAGGAAGTAACATTTCCTCAACATAGTCGAACTACAAAAGTACCATAAGTAAGTGCTATCTAAGTGCCACTGAAGTGCTAATCTGTGTTTTAATCCAGATATAGTCGGAAAAGGTGTGTTTTCAGTCTCCGACGGAAGATGTAGAGACTTTCTGCTGTCCTGATGTCAGTGGGGAGCCTGCTCCACCACTGAGGAGCCAGGACAGCAAACAGTCTGATTTCGAGTGATTAGCTCGAGGCAGGAGGCACAAGTCGATTGGCTGTTGCCGAGCGGAGCTAACGTCCCGGGGTGTACGGTGTGACCAGATCCCGGATGTAGACGGGCCCGATCCGCTCAGAGCACGGTACGCCAGGACCAGTGTTTTGAAGCGGATGCAGCAGCCACCGTAACCAGTGGAGAGAGCGGAGGAGCGGAGTGGTGTGGGTGAATTTCGGGAGGCTGAAGACCAGTCGAGCTGCTGCATTCTGGATGAGCTGCAGGGGTCGGATGGCCTTAGCAGGTAGACCAGCCAGGAGGGAGTTGCAGTAGTCGAGGCGTGAAATGACCAGAGCCTGGATCAGAACCTGCGCCGCCTTCTGAGTAAGAAGAGGACGTATTCTCCTGATGTTGTGCAGCATGTACCTACAGGAACGCGTCGCAGCGATGTTGGCCGTCAGGAGAGTTGACTGTCGAGTGTCACCCCGAGGTTCCTGGCAGTCCGGGTAGGGGCCAACACAGAGCTGTTGAAGGTGATAGTCAGGTCGTGGGTGGGGAGCCTTTCCTGGAAGGAATAGTAGCTCAGTCTTGTCAGGGTTGATCTTCAGGTGGTGAGCAGACATCCACTGAGAGATGTCAGTCAGACAGGCAGAGATTCGTGCCGCCACCCGTGTTTCGGACGGTGGAAACGAGAAGATCAGTTGGGTGTCATCAGCATAGCTATGGTAGGAGAAGCCATGCGAACGAATGACAGAGCCGAGAGAATTTGTGTACAGAGAGAAGAGGAGGGACCCAGGACGGAGCCTTGAGGAACCCCAGTAGTGAGAGGACAAGGATCAGACAAAGATCCTCTCCAAGTTACCCGGTAGGTGCGGTCTTTAAGGTAGGAAGAGAAAAGAGCGAGTGCAGTGCCTGAGATCCCCAGGTCCTGAAGAGAAGAGATCAGGATCTGGTGGTTCACGGTGTCAAATGCTGCAGAAAGGTCGAGAAGGATAAGGACAGACCTTCAGACCACTCTGTGACCTTCAGACCACGCTGCGACCTTCAGACCACGCTGTGACCTTCAGACTAAGCTGTGACCTTCAGACCACGCTGTGACCTTCAGTCTATGCAACACACACATAGTGGTCAAATGAAAATATAAAGATGTACACACTGTACTGCAGTATTGTGAACACTTGTACTGTGACTTTGAATACTTTTACCATCTATTTACACAAAGTACTCATCCATGGAAACTTCTTCTGGATAATTCTTCACTGACATGGAACACCGAACATCCTGATACACAAGCGTTCATATAGAAAGCAATATTTGACTGATATTATGTGTATAAGACACAAAGTATATGTGAATACTGTAAGAACACGTGTGTACTCACAGAAACCACTCATTAAATTAAATGAACAATATTGTGTAAACATTGTAAATGTAATCATTTGTTTTTAGGTTTGTTTTTTGGCGTCGGCCTCTCGGGATGACAGACAAAAAATATCCTGTTGGCACATTTACAGAAATGTTTTTAATTAATGTGCAATAATGCAATTAATGTAATTAATGTGTAATAAACCCAAGAAAAAATAAACTAAGTTTATGCCACTTAACAGTCAAAGTTGTTTGAACAAATGTAATTAAAAATTCAATTGTATGAGTTATATATTTGTGATGATAAATACTTCCCACCCACTTTGTGCAAGTAATCAATCAATATAATTAATAGAAAATCTCTTTTATTTCAAGCTTTGCCTTATTAAAAAAAAGGACAATTCTGAAAATAGACATACAGTGTGACATGTAGATATATTCAAATTTTAAAATGCTATATAAATGGTTATCAAACACAATTTATGAAAAATACTGTCGCTTCAGTCCCAACGATGAAAATATCAAGAAGTTGATTGTTTACAGAGAACTGGTGTTTACAGTGTTAGCACATAAAACATTAACTATTACAAAGTTACAAATAGATTAATATAAACTCATCAGTATCCTCCTCTTCTTTTTTTACAGTACGTTTTTTTTAATTAAACACATATAACATAAAATAACTTTAAACAATATAAATAAATTGTGAAAACAACAAACTCAGAATACTGGCTTTAGGTGTAAAGATTTCTTTGTATAAAAACAGGTTGTTGAAAAATTAAAACAAAGGTCAAGTCAAGTGTTCATTGTCCATGTTGGCTCCGCCCCTTTCCTCTAATAGGTAGAAAAGATCCTGATGAGTGAAAGTCCCACGGACCAATCAAATACCTGCTTACCGCACACAGCTCAGACAGGAAGTGAAATAAAGCCTGATTCCATGAGCCGGACATACGGATGCTCTTTGGTTTGATGTCAGTTTAATGTCAGTTTAGTGTCAGTTTAATGTCAGTTTAGTGTCAGTTTAATGTCAGTTTAGTGTCAGTTTAATGTCAGTTTAGTGTCAGTTTAATGTCAGTTTAGTGTCAGTTTAATGTCAGTTTAATGTCAGTTTAGTGTCAGTTTAATGTCAGTTTAATGTCAGTTTAATGTCAGTTTAGTGTCAGTTTAATGTCAGTTTAATGTCAGTTTAATGTCAGTTTAGTGTCAGTTTAATGTCAGTTTAATGTCAGTTTAGTGTCAGTTTAATGTCAGTTTAATGTCAGTTTAATGTCAGTTTAATGTCAGTTTAGTGTCAGTTTAATGTCAGTTTAATGTCAGTTTAATGTCAGTTTAGTGTCAGTTTAATGTCAGTTTAATGTCAGTTTAGTGTCAGTTTAATGTCAGTTTAGTGTCAGTTTAATGTCAGTTTAATGTCAGTTTAATGTCAGTTTAATGTCAGTTTAGTGTCAGTTTAATGTCAGTTTAATGTCAGTTTAGTGTCAGTTTAATGTCAGTTTAGTGTCAGTTTAATGTCAGTTTAATGTCAGTTTAGTGTCAGTTTAATGTCAGTTTAATGTCAGTTTAATGTCAGTTTAATGTCAGTTTAGTGTCAGTTTAATGTCAGTTTAATGTCAGTTTAATGTCAGTTTAATGTCAGTTTAATGTCAGTTTAGTGTCAGTTTAATGTCAGTTTAGTGTCAGTTTCGGGCATTTCTGTGACTGTGGCCGATGATGCATGATAATAACAATAATAATAATAACAATAATAATAATAATAATCATCATTATAATCCATCCATCCATTATCAATACCGCTTATCCTCATTAGGGTCGTGGGGGCGCTGGAGCCGATCCCAGCTGACATTATATTAATAATTATTATTATTATTATTGTTATTATTATTATTTTATTATTATTATTATCGTTATTAATATTAAAACGAGAATAATAATTCAGTCCATGAAGCTTCCAGTTCTTTGGCCGGCTTCATGTCTCAGCTGAAGGACTCCTTGTTGAACTCGAAGGTGGTCCGATCTTCGCTTAGGCGTCGTAACTGCCAGTACTGCCTCCAGTGTATGTACCGTGTACCCACCTTCCTGTGTCTTCAAACACACGTAACCTGTATGTGTGTGTAGTGTACTATAGGTGAATGTGCAATTGTGCAGTGTGTAATGAGTGAGATGAATGTGTGTGTACATGAGAGTGAGTGTGTGAGAGCAAGGAGGCACCTGACTCTGTGCACCTGCACCTGTGTGCACCTGCACCCAGTGGCTGTGCACCTGTGTGCACCTGACCAGTGTACCTGTACCTGTGTGTATGTGCACCTGTACCTGTGTCACCTGCACCAGTATGTGCACCTGTACCTGTGTGTGTACTGTGTGTATGTGCACCTGTACCTGTACCTGTGTGTGCACCTGTGTGTACCTGTACCTGTGTGTACTCACCTGTGTGTATGCACCTGCACCTGTGTGTACCCTGTGTGTACCTGCACCTGCACCTGTGTGTGTGTGTGTGTGCACCTGTATGTGCACCCGTGTGCACGTGGTACCCAGTGCATGTGCACCAAAAGGCACCTGTGCATGTGCACCTGTGTGCCTGTGCATGTGCACCCAGGCATGTGCACCATGCACCTGTGTATGCACCTGTATGTGCACCAGTGTACCTGTGCACCTGCACCTGTGTGTATGTGCACCAGGTGTATGTGCACCTGTGCACCAGGCACCTGTGTGTGCCTGTGTGCACTGCACCTGTGTGCACCCACCTGTGTACTGCGGTGCCCAGGCACCTGTGTGTAATCTGCACCTTGTGTAATCTGGGTGTGTGCACCTGTACCCAAAAATGCACCTGTGTGTGTGCCTGTGTGCATGTAAAATCTGCACCCTGTGCACCCAAAATTCTGTGCACCTGTGCATGCACCTGTATGTGCCTGTGTATGCACCTGTGTGCATGTGACTGTGCATGTGTAGCCAGTGCACCTGCACCTGTATCGGCACCTGTGCACCTGCACCTTTGTACCTGCACCTGTGTGTATGTGCACTCATGTGCACCAGCACCTGCACTGCACCTGCACCCACCTGTGTATGCACCTGTGCATGTACACCCGTGTGCATGTGTGCACCTTGTGTGATGTGCACTAGCACCTGTGCACTTGCACCTGTATGTGCACCTGTGCACCTGCACCTGTGCAGGCAACGTGTATGCACCCAGTGTACCCAAAATCTAAAAATCTGTGCACCCGTGTATGTGCACCTGTGTATGCACCAAGGCACCTGTGTGTATGTGCACCTGTGCATGCACCCAGGTGCACTCAGTGTATGTGTACCCAGGTAAAATTCAGGTATGTGCACCTGTGTGCACCTGTGTATGCACCTGTGTGTACCCAGTGTATGTGCACCAGTGTACCCGTGTGTATGTGTACCTGTGTACCCACCCAGTAACTACACCTGTGTGTATGTGCACTGTGCACCTGTACCTTGTATGTGCACCTGTATGTACCCAAAATTGTACCTGTGTGTATGTGTGCCTGTGTGTACGTGTGCCTGTGTGTATGTGTACCTGTGTGCCTGTGTGTATGTGTGCCTGTGCAAAACGTGTGCACCAGTAACGTGTGTATGTGTGCCTGTGTACCAAAAATTTGTGTGCAATGCGGTGCCTGTGCTGTGTATTCAAAAATTCCAAAAAGCCTGTGTGTATGTGTGCCTGTATGTGGCACCTGTGTACCTGCACCTGTATGTGTAATCTGTGTGTACCTGCACCTGTGTGTACCTGTGTGTATCTGTGTGTATGTGCACTGTATCTGTACCTGTGTGCACCCGTGCATGTACCTGTGCATCTGCACCTGTATGTGTACCTGCACCCATGCACCCAAAATTCCTGTACCTGTGTGTATGTGGCACCTGTGTGCACCTGCACCTGTGTAACCTGTACCTGTGTGTATGTGTACCTGTGCACCTGCACCTGTGTATGCACTGTGTGTAGCCAAAAATTCCTGTGCACCTGTACCTTGTGTATGTGCACCTGCACCTGTGCACCCAGGTACCCAGGCACTCAGTGTATGTGGCAACTGTGTACCTGTACCTGTGTATGTGTATCTGCACTGTGTGTATGTACCATACCTTGTGCACCTGTGTATGTACCTGCACCCAAAAATTTGCATGTGCACCTGTGTACCCAAAATTGTACCTGTGTGTACCTGTGTGTACCTGTACAGTAGCGAGTGTAAAGGTGTGTTCATGATGTCAGCGGTCATGTGACATGTGAGTCCGATGCAGCTTAGACATCATGTCATGATTCTATCTCTGACATGCTGTGTGTGTGTGTGTGTGTGTGTGTGTGTGTGTGTGTGTGTGTGTGTGTGTGTGTGCGCCCACCAGTCCAGTCTCCCACGACTCGTAGATGAATGCCAAAGGTTTCCTTGTTCTCTGAGGGACACTGAGAGGCACAAGAAAGAAGAAACACACAATAAATTACACACACACAGTAACATGACCACACCTGGTGGTCACAGTAACATGACCGATACACCTGGTGGTCACACAGTAACATGACCGATACACCTGGTGGTCACACAGTAACATGACCGATACACCTGGTGGTCACAGTAACATGACCGATACACCTGGTGGTCACACAGTAACATGACCGATACACCTGGTGGTCACACAGTAACATGACCGATACACCTGGTGGTCACACAGTAACATGACCGATACACCTCGATACCTGGTGGTCACACAGTAACATGACCGATACACCTGGTGGTCACAGTAACATGACCGATACACCTGGTGGTCACACAGTAACATGACCGATACACCTGGTGGTCACACAGTAACATGACCGATACACCTGGTGGTCACACAGTAACATGACCGACGATACCTGGTGGTCACACAGTAACATGACCGATACACCTGGTGGTCACACAGTAACATGACCAATACACCTGGTGGTCACACAGTAACATGACCGATACCCTGGTGGTCACACGGTAACATGACCGATACACCTGGTGGTCACAGTAACATGACCGATACACCTGGTGTCCGTCATACTGGTGGTCACAGTAACACCGATACACCTGGTGGTCACAGTAACATGACCGATACACCTGGTGGTCACACAGGTAACATGACCAGGACCTGGTGGTCACAGTAACATGACCGATACACCTGGTGGTCACACAGTAACATGACCGATACACCTGGTGGTCACAGTAACATGACCCGATACACCTGGTGGTCACACAGTAACATGACCGATACACCTGGTGGTCACACAGTAACATGACCGATACACCTGGTGGTCACACAGTAACATGACCGATACACCTGGTGGTCACACAGTAACATGACCGATACACCTGGTGGTCACACAGTAACATGACCGATACACCTGGTGGTCACAGTAACATGACCGATACACCTGGTGGTCACACAGTAACATGACCGATACACCTGGTGGTCACAGTAACATGACCGATACACCTGGTGGTCACAGTAACATGACCGATACACCTGGTGGTCACACAGTAACATGACCGATACACCTGGTGGTCACACGGTAACATGACCGATACACCTGGTGGTCACACAGTAACATGACCGATACACCTGGTGGTCACAGTAACATGACCGATACACCTGGTGGTCACACAGTAACATGACCGATACACCTGGTGGTCACACAGTAACATGACCGATACACCTGGTGGTCACAGTAACATGACCGATACACCTGGTGGTCACAGTAACATGACCGATACACCTGGTGGTCACACAGTAACATGACCGATACACCTGGTGGTCACAGTAACATGACCGATACACCTGGTGGTCACAGTAACATGACCGATACACCTGGTGGTCACACAGTAACATGACCGATACCTGGTGGTCACACAGTAACATGACCGATACACCTGGTGGTCACACAGTAACATGACCGATACACCTGGTGGTCACACAGTAACATGACCGATACACCTGGTGGTCACACAGTAACATGACCGATACACCTGGTGGTCACAGTAACATGACCGATACACCTGGTGGTCACACAGTAACATGACCGATACACCTGGTGGTCACACAGTAACATGACCGATACACCTGGTGGTCACAGTAACATGACCGATGGTCACATGATGACCTGGTGGTCACACAGTAACATGACCGATACACCTGGTGGTCACAGTAACATGACCGATACACCTGGTGGTCACAGTAACATGACCGATACACCTGGTGGTCACAGTAACATGACCGATACACCTGGTGGTCACACAGTAACATGACCGATACACCTGGTGGTCACACAGTAACATGACCGATACACCTGGTGGTCACAGTAACATGACCGATACACCTGGTGGTCACACAGTAACATGACCGATACACCTGGTGGTCACACGGTAACATGACCGATACACCTGGTGGTCACACGGTAACATGACCGATACACCCTGGTCACACAGTAACATGACCGATACACCCTGGTCACACAGTAACATGACCGATACACCTGGTGGTCACAGTAACATGACCGATACACCTGGTGGTCACAGTAACATGACCGATACACCTGGTGGTCACAGTAACATGACCGATACACCTGGTGGTCACACAGTAACATGACCGATACACCTGGTGGTCACACAGTAACATGACCGATACACCTGGTGGTCACACAGTAACATGACCGATACACCTGGTGGTGGTCACACAGTAACATGACCGATACACCTGGTGGTCACACAGTAACATGACCGATACACCTGGTGGTCACACAGTAACATGACCGATACACCTGGTGGTCACACAGTAACATGACCGATACACCTGGTGGTCACAGTAACATGACCGATACACCTGGTGGTCACACAGTAACATGACCGATACACCTGGTGGTCACAGTAACATGACCGATACACCTGGTGGTCACAGTAACATGACCGATACACCTGGTGGTCACACAGTAACATGACCGACCGATACACCTGGTGGTCACAGTAACATGACCGATACACCTGGTGGTCACACAGTAACATGACCGATACACCTGGTGGTCACAGTAACATGACCGATACACCTGGTGGTCACACAGTAACATGACCGATACACCTGGTGGTCACACAGTAACATGACCGATACACCTGGTGGTCACACAGTAACATGACCGATACACCTGGTGGTCACACAGTAACATGACCGATACACCTGGTGGTCACACAGTAACATGACCGATACACCTGGTGGTCACAGTAACATGACCGATACACCTGGTGGTCACACAGTAACATGACCGATACCTGGTGGTCACACAGTAACATGACCGATACACCTGGTGGTCACAGTAACATGACCGATACACCTGGTGGTCACACAGTAACATGACCGATACACCTGGTGGTCACACAGTAACATGACCGATACACCTGGTGGTCACACAGTAACATGACCGATACACCTGGTGGTCACAGTAACATGACCGATACACCTGGTGGTCACACAGTAACATGACCGATACACCTGGTGGTCACAGTAACATGACCGATACACCTGGTGGTCACAGTAACATGACCGATACACCTGGTGGTCACAGTAACATGACCGATACACCTGGTGGTCACAGTAACATGACCGATACACCTGGTGGTCACACAGTAACATGACCGATACACCTGGTGGTCACACAGTAACATGACCGATACACCTGGTGGTCACACAGTAACATGACCGATACACCTGGTGGTCACACAGTAACATGACCGATACACCTGGTGGTCACAGTAACATGACCGATACACCTGGTGGTCACAGTAACATGACCGATACACCTGGTGGTCACACAGTAACATGACCGATACACCTGGTGGTCACACAGTAACATGACCGATACACCTGGTGGTCACAGTAACATGACCGATACACCTGGTGGTCACACAGTAACATGACCGATACACCTGGTGGTCACAGTAACATGACCGATACACCTGGTGGTCACAGTAACATGACCGATACACCTGGTGGTCACACAGTAACATGACCGATACACCTGGTGGTCACACAGTAACATGACCGATACACCTGGTGGTCACAGTAACATGACCGATACACCTGGTGGTCACACAGTAACATGACCGATACACCTGGTGGTCACAGTAACATGACCGATACACCTGGTGGTCACACAGTAACATGACCGATACACCTGGTGGTCACACAGTAACATGACCGATACACCTGGTGGTCACACAGTAACATGACCGATACACCTGGTGGTCACACAGTAACATGACCGATACACCTGGTGGTCACAGTAACATGACCGATACACCTGGTGGTCACAGTAACATGACCGATACACCTGGTGGTCACAGTAACATGACCGATACACCTGGTGGTCACACAGTAACATGACCGATACACCTGGTGGTCACAGTAACATGACCGATACACCTGGTGGTCACAGTAACATGACCGATACACCTGGTGGTCACACAGTAACATGACCGATACACCTGGTGGTCACACAGTAACATGACCGATACACCTGGTGGTCACACAGTAACATGACCGATACACCTGGTGGTCACACAGTAACATGACCGATACACCTGGTGGTCACAGTAACATGACCGATACACCTGGTGGTCACACAGTAACATGACCGATACACCTGGTGGTCACACAGTAACATGACCGATACACCTGGTGGTCACACAGTAACATGACCGATACACCTGGTGGTCACAGTAACATGACCGATACACCTGGTGGTCACACAGTAACATGACCGATACACCTGGTGGTCACACAGTAACATGACCGATACACCTGGTGGTCACAGTAACATGACCGATACACCTGGTGGTCACACAGTAACATGACCGATACACCTGGTGGTCACAGTAACATGACCGATACACCTGGTGGTCACACAGTAACATGACCGATACACCTGGTGGTCACACAGTAACATGACCGATACACCTGGTGGTCACAGTAACATGACCGATACACCTGGTGGTCACAGTAACATGACCGATACACCTGGTGGTCACACAGTAACATGACCGATACACCTGGTGGTCACACAGTAACATGACCGATACACCTGGTGGTCACACAGTAACATGACCGATACACCTGGTGGTCACACAGTAACATGACCGATACACCTGGTGGTCACAGTAACATGACCGATACACCTGGTGGTCACAGTAACATGACCGATACACCTGGTGGTCACAGTAACATGACCGATACACCTGGTGGTCACACAGTAACATGACCGATACACCTGGTGGTCACACAGTAACATGACCGATACACCTGGTGGTCACAGTAACATGACCGATACACCTGGTGGTCACACAGTAACATGACCGATACACCTGGTGGTCACAGTAACATGACCGATACACCTGGTGGTCACACAGTAACATGACCGATACACCTGGTGGTCACACAGTAACATGACCGATACACCTGGTGGTCACAGTAACATGACCGATACACCTGGTGGTCACACAGTAACATGACCGATACACCTGGTGGTCACAGTAACATGACCGATACACCTGGTGGTCACACAGTAACATGACCGATACACCTGGTGGTCACACAGTAACATGACCGATACACCTGGTGGTCACACAGTAACATGACCGATACACCTGGTGGTCACACAGTAACATGACCGATACACCTGGTGGTCACACAGTAACATGACCGATACACCTGGTGGTCACAGTAACATGACCGATACACCTGGTGGTCACACAGTAACATGACCGATACACCTGGTGGTCACAGTAACATGACCGATACACCTGGTGGTCACAGTAACATGACCGATACACCTGGTGGTCACAGTAACATGACCGATACACCTGGTGGTCACAGTAACATGACCGATACACCTGGTGGTCACACAGTAACATGACCGATACACCTGGTGGTCACACAGTAACATGACCGATACACCTGGTGGTCACAGTAACATGACCGATACACCTGGTGGTCACAGTAACATGACCGATACACCTGGTGGTCACACAGTAACATGACCGATACACCTGGTGGTCACACAGTAACATGACCGATACACCTGGTGGTCACAGTAACATGACCGATACACCTGGTGGTCACAGTAACATGACCGATACACCTGGTGGTCACACAGTAACATGACCGATACACCTGGTGGTCACACAGTAACATGACCGATACACCTGGTGGTCACACGGTAACATGACCGATACACCTGGTGGTCACACAGTAACATGACCGATACACCTGGTGGTCACAGTAACATGACCGATACACCTGGTGGTCACAGTAACATGACCGATACACCTGGTGGTCACAGTAACATGACCGATACACCTGGTGGTCACAGTAACATGACCGATACACCTGGTGGTCACAGTAACATGACCGATACACCTGGTGGTCACACAGTAACATGACCGATACACCTGGTGGTCACACAGTAACATGACCGATACACCTGGTGGTCACAGTAACATGACCGATACACCTGGTGGTCACACAGTAACATGACCGATACACCTGGTGGTCACAGTAACATGACCGATACACCTGGTGGTCACACAGTAACATGACCGATACACCTGGTGGTCACACAGTAACATGACCGATACACCTGGTGGTCACAGTAACATGACCGATACACCTGGTGGTCACACAGTAACATGACCGATACACCTGGTGGTCACAGTAACATGACCGATACACCTGGTGGTCACACAGTAACATGACCGATACACCTGGTGGTCACAGTAACATGACCGATACACCTGGTGGTCACACAGTAACATGACCGATACACCTGGTGGTCACACAGTAACATGACCGATACACCTGGTGGTCACAGTAACATGACCGATACACCTGGTGGTCACACAGTAACATGACCGATACACCTGGTGGTCACAGTAACATGACCGATACACCTGGTGGTCACAGTAACATGACCGATACACCTGGTGGTCACACAGTAACATGACCGATACACCTGGTGGTCACACAGTAACATGACCGATACACCTGGTGGTCACAGTAACATGACCGATACACCTGGTGGTCACAGTAACATGACCGATACACCTGGTGGTCACACAGTAACATGACCGATACACCTGGTGGTCACACAGTAACATGACCGATACACCTGGTGGTCACACAGTAACATGACCGATACACCTGGTGGTCACACAGTAACATGACCGATACACCTGGTGGTCACAGTAACATGACCGATACACCTGGTGGTCACACAGTAACATGACCGATACACCTGGTGGTCACAGTAACATGACCGATACACCTGGTGGTCACACAGTAACATGACCGATACACCTGGTGGTCACACAGTAACATGACCGATACACCTGGTGGTCACACAGTAACATGACCGATACACCTGGTGGTCACAGTAACATGACCGATACACCTGGTGGTCACACAGTAACATGACCGATACACCTGGTGGTCACAGTAACATGACCGATACACCTGGTGGTCACACAGTAACATGACCGATACACCTGGTGGTCACACAGTAACATGACCGATACACCTGGTGGTCACACAGTAACATGACCGATACACCTGGTGGTCACACAGTAACATGACCGATACACCTGGTGGTCACACAGTAACATGACCGATACACCTGGTGGTCACAGTAACATGACCGATACACCTGGTGGTCACACAGTAACATGACCGATACACCTGGTGGTCACAGTAACATGACCGATACACCTGGTGGTCACACAGTAACATGACCGATACACCTGGTGGTCACACAGTAACATGACCGATACACCTGGTGGTCACACAGTAACATGACCGATACACCTGGTGGTCACACAGTAACATGACCGATACACCTGGTGGTCACACAGTAACATGACCGATACACCTGGTGGTCACACAGTAACATGACCGATACACCTGGTGGTCACAGTAACATGACCGATACACCTGGTGGTCACAGTAACATGACCGATACACCTGGTGGTCACACAGTAACATGACCGATACACCTGGTGGTCACACAGTAACATGACCGATACACCTGGTGGTCACAGTAACATGACCGATACACCTGGTGGTCACACAGTAACATGACCGATACACCTGGTGGTCACAGTAACATGACCGATACACCTGGTGGTCACACAGTAACATGACCGATACACCTGGTGGTCACAGTAACATGACCGATACACCTGGTGGTCACACAGTAACATGACCGATACACCTGGTGGTCACAGTAACATGACCGATACACCTGGTGGTCACAGTAACATGACCGATACACCTGGTGGTCATACAGTAACATGACCGATACACCTGGTGGTCACACAGTAACATGACCGATACACCTGGTGGTCACACAGTAACATGACCGATACACCTGGTGGTCACACAGTAACATGACCGATACACCTGGTGGTCACACAGTAACATGACCGATACACCTGGTGGTCACACAGTAACATGACCGATACACCTGGTGGTCACACAGTAACATGACCGATACACCTGGTGGTCACACAGTAACATGACCGATACACCTGGTGGTCACACAGTAACATGACCGATACACCTGGTGGTCACAGTAACATGACCGATACACCTGGTGGTCACAGTAACATGACCGATACACCTGGTGGTCACACAGTAACATGACCGATACACCTGGTGGTCACACAGTAACATGACCGATACACCTGGTGGTCACACAGTAACATGACCGATACACCTGGTGGTCACACAGTAACATGACCGATACACCTGGTGGTCACACAGTAACATGACCGATACACCTGGTGGTCACACAGTAACATGACCGATACACCTGGTGGTCACAGTAACATGACCGATACACCTGGTGGTCACACAGTAACATGACCGATACACCTGGTGGTCACACAGTAACATGACCGATACACCTGGTGGTCACACAGTAACATGACCGATACACCTGGTGGTCACACAGTAACATGACCGATACACCTGGTGGTCACACAGTAACATGACCGATACACCTGGTGGTCACAGTAACATGACCGATACACCTGGTGGTCACAGTAACATGACCGATACACCTGGTGGTCACAGTAACATGACCGATACACCTGGTGGTCACAGTAACATGACCGATACACCTGGTGGTCACAGTAACATGACCGATACACCTGGTGGTCACACAGTAACATGACCGATACACCTGGTGGTCACACAGTAACATGACCGATACACCTGGTGGTCACACAGTA